>NC_030439.2:21290342-21310342 GCF_001660625.3 Ictalurus punctatus
CAGCGGCCCGGCAGGACTGAACCCACGGCCTTCCGATCAGACCTCCAACGTCTTAACCCCCGGGCTACCCTTTCCCTAATTTATTCTTTTTAGATCATTTATATCATTTTATTTTCATTTTTTAAGTCCTTTTTGTTCCGCTATGTAAAGATATATAAATGATAAAAGACATTTTTATTTTATTTATTGTATACTGAAATGTTGTAGAGATAAACTCAGAAGCATTGGAACACACCATTTTTTGAACACGAGGGGAAGAGCTGCTGTGGAAGAGTTGTATTGTTGTCTCCCCCGTGATCAGGAATGGTTTGATCCAGTTTGACATTGACAGCATCCTTCACTTTGTGTTCAGTCTCTCAGACATGGAGTCCAATGCTACAGCCACACACACACACACACACACACACACACACACACACACACAGTAGTAGGTCATTATTACCCTCAGTTTGTTCCGTTTCCCTTCTAGATGCAGGTCGTCACGTGGTTTATTTATATATTATATAATATATTAATGATGCACTAATCCCCCGCAGGCCGATTCCTCGGAGCACCGAAGCTCTCGGAAACCCTCTCCATGAACATAAACACCACTACACACTGTTTTCCTTCCCATCTCCTCGTCTGATCCTCGCTGTAATCCCGTGACGCGGCGTGTCTGAGATTCAGCACCTCAAAAATGCGTGATTCTGTATAATACACTACACACGCGTTACATCCAACTAAACACGGCTCTTGTGTTTACATGTAGAGAGCGTGTTCACCTTTACTCCGACAAAAATCATTCTTATATCAATTAAACTCTGAAAAATAACATTCCATCCTGTGCAGAAGTGTTGGCGCATCGCACATAATTCTGTAAAGCAAAAAAAAAAAACAATACAAAAAAATGACCATCATTTCCTTTCGCTTTCCAAAACGCACCAGTTCTCTCAGACACACGTTTACATTTGAAATCTTTTAAGGAACTCAGTCAGGAGATTGTTCCGGCTTTCTGGGAGAACCTACTGAAGTTTCTCGGTGTCTGAAGGTAAAATCTCAGAACCTCAGACATGTTTTAATCAAACCCAAAAATCTCTGGATATAAATATATGAGTGCGCACATGGAAATAGAACATAATGGAAATATATCATCTATAAATATATTATATGTCTTTTCCGCTGACACATTAACGCAGCATGTAACGCAAAACGTTAAACAAAACTTTCGGACAGTAGTGTATGTGCAAAATTATTGACACCCCTAAAAATTTTTAAACGCAGCTTTTCCCCCCACAGATTGTCCACTCTGAGAAACGAAGGTACTGAACTACCGTTCCCTTTCAGTCGTCAGAGTGAACCATCGATGGAACATTCTTGGATCTTTTACCTTTAAAAATCATTTACGGTACATGATTGGACCTTCAGGATCAGTGCTGTACGTTACTAACTAAAGCTACACTACACACATGCACCTTCTCAGCTACAATACTGACTGGTCTGTAGATAGTTCCACAGCACTGAATCTGACCAAACATCAGGTCACACACACACACACACACACACACACACGTAAAATCCCTCCACTAAGCTACACCATGAGGGGGGAAAAACACCCCAAACCTTCTCGCAACACAAGACATGCAGATGGATCTAAAAACACCACCATTGAAACTACAGTTAAACCCAGTATGTGTACATATAAGGTGTGCTCTGAAGGGTGCCAATAATTTTGGCGTTGGGTGCATTTGACGAAACAGAAGCAGCTGAGCGCACATTATCCACGAGTGTTCAGGAATTTTCCATTTTAAATGACATCAATTCTAAATATCAGTGAAAAGCAATGAATGTGTGGAAGCGCACGCGCTCTGTGTTTTTTTTTGTCCGTTTAGCAGTACATGTCAAGCAGAAAAGCTGCTCGTGCACGCGCGTGCACGCACAATCATCACGTCAACTGTCTGCATGCTCAGGTAATAACCGATGAAGCAAATCAGAACGCGATCTTCGTGTGTGTGTGTGTGTGTGTGTGTGTGTGTGTGTGTGTGAAACAGTAAAATCAGTGGAGCATGCCCCATGTCCTCTGTAAGGTTCTTAAACTCACACGTGCCAAATGAAAACCCGCTGTGTTTTACTCACGGTGCTCAGGGGCGCGCGCTCCGGACCGTGTCACCCACCGCGTCTTCCGGTTTAATCATCAATCAATCACATCAGTCACAACCACCGCCAGTGCGCGCGTGCTACAGATCAAACGCTGGGATCCAAATCGAGTGTAGGTCACAAATCTCCGACACGCACGCGCCGCTGAGCTCCGCCCCCTTTTCCCCCGACGCTTCAGCCGTGACCGCGCTTTCACACAGAAACGTGCAGCCGCATTTCGGATTAGCCGCGGGGTGCTAGCTGGCGCCCTGCGCCACCGCGTCCGCCATATTGGAAAGGTCATCAACCGTCCGTGCGTTTTACAAGCACTTTGCTTGTCTCGAGCATCATGAACATGTCCTCACATCACAAGGGATATAAATGTAAATATAAATACATTATTATTATTATTATTATTATTGCTGCCTTTATTTTAATATATATAACAGGAATACCAATAACAGCACCTCGTCACTGATGTGCGATCCTCCATCGTACACCTTCAGTACCTTTACCGTCTCTTTCACACAGATAGGTTCATGTAGTGCATCTGTAAAGCTAAGAGATTATTATGGTCTGTTTATGATCCTTAAATCTATTTAAAGGAGCGCGAGTGTGGATCAACGTGCTCTGAAGTCGGTTTTTGCATAAACACCTCCAGCAGTAAAGAAACTCATTTTAAAAAGGTTGTTGAGCAAAAGTAGTGAGTGTACATTTACATAAATGACTCTTAAGTGGGTGTGTATACTTTTGAGCACATGAATAAGAGCAGGTGTCTGTAATAGTCAGAATGCTGCTTGTTAAAGGGTTTTAATCACGATTATGGAACGCGCTCTTCACACGTCCAGGCTCCGTGCTGCAGGGAGGCTCCTCGTGTCCAACACCTTTATGAGAGGGGTTCTAGAAAAAACTGAAAGCTACAGTGGAAGTGGAGAAACAGCTGGAAACATCAGCATGAGTGTAGTTTAGAGCAGTGGTCACCAACCCTGTTCCGGGAGATCTACCTTCCTGAGGACTTCAGCTCCAACCGTAACGCTGATCACCTGACCAGCTAAATCACGGGCTGGAGAAGCGGTGGAGATTTCGATGGAGTTTGTGCGTCCTGTGTTCCTACGACTACGTTTAACCCTGAACACAAGCATCAGTTAACGTTCCACTACCCTGAGAACTGTTCCCCGAAGAACATGCGTCCATTATTCACACAGAGTTCTCCAGCGTTCCCCTCTGCAGTGTTGGTAAAGGGGAGGTGAAGAACCTTTCCCTTGTGAGTGAGGGTGAGCATGAGGCAGCGTTTCTGGTTATAAAGAGCTGTAAGGCTCACTTCACCCTGCGTTTACACACCGCCACGTTTTCATTTAAAAAGGTTCCAGTCGGTCTTGGAGATAAACAGAGGTTTATTTATTAATCATCCAGTGGCCAGGGGTGTGCTAACTTTTGCACTCCACAGCACAATGTTTGTAGACATTCCTGAGATAGTAGGGAAGTTAAGAAGGATTACAAATAAAGAAAGACACAGGAGAGCGGTTATTCCCCCTCATTTTATTCAGTAACGTGTATAATTACAAAGGCGTTTCTACAATCAGAACACACTTACACACTTTAGCCAGTGCAGCTGAAACGCCAAAACACAGTCACACAGACGTCATCATTTCATTTCAGCCAGCAAAATGCGTGACCAACAACACATAACAACAACTCGCTTTAACGAGACGAGGATTATTTACAATCAGCAGTGCTGAGAAACAGAGAAACGTCAGACGTGTTCAAATGTGCTACATCATCATCATCATCATCATCATCATCCTCATCATGCCGACACACACACGTGACTCCTTACTGTGTGCGTGCGAGTTACATGACTAATGTGAACACCCAAAAACAACAACCCCAGAATAAACCCTCCCCTTTACAGTACAGGACATTTTTAAATAAAAACACCTGGAATAAAACACTAAAACGCTTTAAAGAACGTTCGTTATAAATCTCACCGTTTCTACACGCTGACTAACGAGGAAAGAAAAGGAGGAGCATTATCATCTAAATAAATAAATAACTCAGTAATCACTCACTCCTCACAGGCATCATCACCGCGCACGCACGCACGCACGCACGCACGCACGCACGCACGCACGCACGCACGCACGCACGCACGCGGCTCATCGTCACGCCTTTCCAAATCCGCACTTACTCCACTCCTCGAACAGTCAGCACTCTGATTCTAATCCAATCGAATCAATCGAATCAGAGTCAATTCAACATTCCACAAGAGTCTATACAGGATGATTCATCAGGAGAGAGACATATTGCACTTTATGTAGTGTTAAAAAACAAACCAAAAAAACACTTCTATAACCGTCGAGATCACCACAATTCCAGATTATCCGTGTTTGCAAATCCAGGATTCTCCCTGATCTTCCAGTACGTTCCGTTAGAGACCCAAACCTCTCGGCCGGAGTCGTCCACCGTTTTCCTGGAAATGAACAACAAACGTGTTTTTTTATTTATTTATTTTTTTTTAGAGATTTTAGGACATCAGCATATACAGCAGTCACTGTGCAGGAAAATATATATTTAAAAAAAAGAATAAATATAAATGACAACCCATACACTAACGATCTGCTCTTTTCAAATGACTCTTCAACCAAAATGATTCACAAGCTACAAATCACTCACACGACTAGTAAAACTATCTAAATGCAGAAATCTAATAGTATAGTGCATTGAGAGCAGAGGGAGAACGACGCATCACTGACGGGTTCTCCCACGCAGGAAGCTGTACGCAGAGACACCGTTCATGGAGCATACAGAACTACTTCACTACGACTCGAATTCAGCTCACAGGGACTTCACACAGGATTTTAAACTCATACCTACTGGACTCTATACTTACTAGGAACAGGAAGAAGAAAAAGAGGGAGAGGGAGAGGAGTAAAAGGAAGAAGGCGGAAGTAGAAGAAAGAAAGAAAAAAAGAAAGCAAAAGCAGCTCACCTGAAGAAACGAGGGATGTGTTCCTCTCCTCTCTTAGACAGTTCTTTCCTCCGGTCCCTCTGTTTCTCCTCCACCTCATCCTTTAGCTTATCCGACTCAGCCACTTTACCCTCCTCAAGAAGTCTGCGGGGGGGGGGGGGGGGGGGGGGGGGGGGGGGTCGGGGGGTTAAAGAAAAAGAAGATAAAGAATCTAGATGTACTGGGGCTTATTTTCGAGCTGTGTTCCAAATGCAGCGCTCCTGAATCTGTAATCCCTACACAGATCCGTGTTACGGCGGAACGCTCGGGAACTCGGCACGTTTATGGCGAATCATTTCGAGCTCAGCGGCGAGACTGTGATGCTCCGACTGCGCTGATCACCACCGAGGAAAAGTACGGTTTGAAAGTCGGGTTTTGCTCTGAAATCTGAGCGCACACACACACACACACACACACAGTGAGTACACACCTCTGGTCCGGGCGGAACCGTGTGTCTGTAGGAGGCAGGACATCCTTCAGTTCAGGCGTGAGCTCGTTAAGTTCTCTGGCGTAACGAGAGAACCCGTAATACTCAAAATAATCTTCAGGCTGAGGATCTGTGGATTACAGAGGAACAGGAAACGCCACAGGTTCACATACAGGAAGTAGCGCTTTAGGAAAGTAGTAAGAAAGCACCAGAGAGATTAGAGTTTATCTGCACACTACAGGCCAGAGTTGATTATTTTGCTAGAACAGCAGCCGTTACTATAGAAACGAGAAGGTATAAGAACCCCTCAGCGCTGTGGGGTAATATAAACGCTGAGGACACTCACTGGGCTTCCAGAGGCATTGTGGGTTGGGTAGAGTGTCGCAGAAGATGCCTTCATGCCACGATCCGCCGAACCGATGCACCACATTCCCCGCCTGATCCAGAACCACGCCCTGGACCTCATTTTTATTTTCTCCAGAGCCGTAGCGAGACTGCGGAGAATCACAGCGATAACGTCAGCACTAATGGACAAGTTATTACACGAGTACTTGTGATGAGCTGTGTGTATGAATCAGGAACACACACACACACACACACACACACACACACACACACACACACCTTAACGAAGGTCAGTTTGCAGGAGCAGACGTCACTCTTCAGGTTTCGGATCACGACGTCGCCGTAGTGCTCGAGCCAGCGCTGCTGACTGAACACATTGTGGATGCAGGTCACTGCTTTATTCCACTCGTAATGATCTCCGTATCTGTAACGAGCACAGAGGAACTCACCATCAGACACACACACACACACACACACACACACACACTCTATATGTACATTAACCACAGAAAGGAATCATGACTCTCACCGGGGCAGCGTGACGTTCACCAGGCCCGTCGACACGATCTCCACAGACTTTCCCCAGAACTTATTCTTCCACCTCTGATCTGCAGGACGGAAAAAGTGCACACGCTGAGCAATCCTGCGTTTTTATCACCACAGACACACGCTTACGTTCAGAAAAGAACCAGAAACCAGACATCAGTGAGCAAAGAGAAGTGCATTTAGAGGAAACTAATCCACCGCAGGTTAAACCCTCACCTTGCCAGAATGTGAAGTTCTGTGACTCGGCGTGGCACGCAGAAACCGGAGGGTGATGACTCACCTGTAAAACATGCATCAGTATTAATCTCATCTTCAAATACATTTAAGATCAGCATCTAATGCTGCGTCTATATTTACACCCGTTTACTGCAGACACACAAACCCTGCATGTCACAAGCTCCTTTTCTTTATACCCGTTTTTTTTTTTTTTTTTAAAGAAGTCACATGATCAAGGATAATTAAAGTTACTGAGGTCATGTCCAGAAACACATCATTCACTTCATAGATTATACTCCTGATATCCCACAATGCACTACAGGTCAAAATAAATAAATAAATAAATAAAAACATGGACCCATAGTGTAGTCTGCTGTTTGTAGAGAGTAAGGAAGGAGGAGTAGGAAGTAGGGGGACAGAGTAGGGGACAGGAAGTACAGAATAGGGACTAGGGGATATCGTGTAGGGGATATCGTGTAGGGGAGAGGGGATATCGTGTAGGGGAGATCGTGTAGGGGATATCGTGTAGGGGATATCGTGTAGGGGAGAGGGGATATCGTGTAGGGGAGAGGGGATATCGTGTAGGGGAGAGGGGATATCGTGTAGGGGAGAGGGGATATCGTGTAGGGGAGAGGGGATATCGTGTAGGGGATATCGTGTAGGGAGTAGGGGATAGGGGATATCGTGTAGGGAGTAGGGATAGGGGATATCGTGTAGGGACTAGGGGATATCGTGTAGGGGATATCGTGTAGGGAAGAGGGCGTTATTTAAGAGAGTAATACCTGCTCGGCGACGTAGCGGAAGCCGCGTTCCTCTCTGATGCTCTCGTAGGTCTCTCCCAACACCGGGTTAAAGGGCTTATAGCGATTCCTCCAGGAGGCCCAGGCGTAACCGGAGATGGAGAACACGGCCACGTAAACCTGCCACACACACACACACACACACACACACACACACACACACAATAAATTCATCAACCAACAAAGCAAACAATCAGCATGTGTGTGTGTGAAAATACATTCATTCCCTTGTAAAATGCTACCTCGCTCTGCTCCTGTTCATTTATATAAAAAAACAATACTAAAGCTATCTTTGTTAATTTATGTTAACGTTGTGTGTAGCAGCTTCAGGGTCCGGGTTCAGAATGTGTTCACCAGTGGAGCGAGTTACTCTAAAACATTAAGGAAACGTTTAAGGAGGACACTTCATTTATCAGATCGGGTGAGGAATGTGTTTCACCAACACCAGTTCCTCAAAACAAAAGATCCTTTATTCATCCGAAACCACGCACGCACACACGCACGCACGCACATGCGTGCACAGGCGCACACGCACAGTCTGACTCATATAGGATATTAAAGCATCCTGACTCACACTGAACTCAACAGAATCATACAAGCTGCTAAACACTGAATCAGTGATCTGGAATCACAGCAGAATGACGGAGAATCGGACAGACTCGTACCATCCTCTGATAGGGGTCGTCTGTGCGGCTGGCGATGTCCAGCAGCTCCGAGTACTCGAGCTCCTCACTGACGCGCTGCAGGAAGTTGAGCGGCTCGTTCAGAGCGACGGGCATGGAGACGCGAGACAGATCCTTCCCGATGTTGTTGTACAGGATGGAGAGGATGCCGATGTGGCTGTTATCAGTGCAGCGTGCAGGCAGGACCGTGCGCCGGCCCGTCTCCTTCGGCACGCTGGAGGGAACGTCTGGAGCGTCCGACACACTCGTCCTGTACTTCATGTTCACCACTGCTGCACCACGACACACACACACACACACACACACACAGTCAGAATAAGTGCTTATAAAAAAGCACTCATGAAATAAGAAAAATGTCTCAGGATGTAAAAAGAAGACGAATCTGTGAGAGATTACTCGCTCACTCATTAGATCCTGATTAATCAGAGCAGTAATAACGAACGAGGTACCTTGTCCCTCCTCAGGCTCAGAGTTGCTCGTGGTGATGTCGCTCAGTCCCGACTCGTCAGAAGCCTCGTTCTCCGACAGGCTCTCGGACATGAGGACCTCGTTCGCGTCGAAATACTCGGCCATGGACTCTGCGACGGACAGCCTGCTGCGCGTCTCACAGCTCTGAGATGGACCACAATCACAAACCCATCCACAACGTGTAAACATGAGGAGAACGGGAAGAAAACTAGCCGCTAACATGGTTTTAAACAAGCACACTTTCCTCTCTGAGGATCTCAGACATCACGTCACGTGATCCGTTACAGCCTGCACGTTTTAAAGAGGACGAGGTGAAAACGCTGTAGAAGAATCTACACCGCGGCGCTGTGGAGTTCTGGACTCTGATTGGTCAGATGGTGTTGATTAGTTCTCTATAACCGCGGCTCTGACGGTAGCGCAGCTGCACATCGCAGCTTTATATTAACGTGTTATGGTTTCTATAGTAACCGCTCGTTCACAGGGATGTGTACAGCGGACGCTCCACTGATGATCAGACTGTTAAATAAAGGAGTGTAATCGTGGATGCGGTGAGGTTTTCTGTAAGGAGACATTTATAGCATTTATGGAAGGAGTCTCCAGCGTCAGCAGCATCACAGGAGTTTACGTGTCTCTGCGGTTTCTCTGTAACATGACACGCTGCGATTTTATTTATTTTTTATTATTAATTTCGAGAAAGAGTAGAGCGAGACCGGTGAGGGAACGACTGTTTATAGCTGCTAGAACGCAAGTGACAACAGCAACCGACTGGTTTGGGAAATTCCCACAGCGTTAATCGTAGCTATGAACAGTGTTTATTGCTTTACATACTTTATTTATTACTCATAATTATTATAGATTTGACACACCATGTGAAGTCTGACATCACATTATATCAGTCCCCACTATACAACAACAATAATAATAATAATAATAATAATAATCACACCCCTCTTCTTCTCCCTCCACTGGCTTCCTGTAGACACCCTATCAGATTCAAGGCCTTGATGCTCACCTACAAGACCTCGTCTGGAACAGCGCCCCCTACCTCCACACTCTCCTGAAGGCCTATGTTAATGACTGATGATTAGCGATACCTACTCAGTGTGGCTCAAGGTCCCTTTCCAAAACCTTCACACTAACTCTTCCTCAGCGGTGGAATGAACTTCCAACCTCAATCCGGACCGCAGAACCGGTCTCCATCTTCAAAACACAGCTAAAGACCCACCTCTTCCTTGAGCACCTAACCAACCCCTAAAACTCCAACCCCACATTATCCTAGGAAAAAAAATTAATTAATTTAAAATAAGTAAATAAAAATAATTTGTAAATAAATAAATAAATAAATAAATAAATAAAAATTTTAAACAAACAAACAAAACACACAACTTACTGGTTCTTACACCTCGACTCTGCGCGCTGTGCTTCTCTAGAGCTAAAGTCTAAATCTTTCAGTACTTGTATTGTTCTCCGCTCCATGTTTCGCTTCACTTGTATTTCCTCATTCATAATTCACTTTGTATAAAAGTGTCTGCTAAATGAATGTAATAATAATAATAATAATAATAATAATAATAATCTATAAAATCCAGTAAGATTATTAACAGTTCTGTGAGGAGAGAACTCACCTGATCCTGTCGCACGGTGCAGAACGACTCCTCAGATGAATCGGAGGACAGAGACAGTGAGTGGACTTTCGTGTGACGAGACTGTAGCTCGAGCTGGAAAGACACACACACACACACACACACACACACACACACACACACACACACACACACACTTAATGAGTCACAACACTACAATCACGCGTATTTAAAATATCTGGAGCCCCGCCCACATACAGCACAAAATCTCACATCCGCCTTCACGCCAAGAGAAATCAATCAAAATCAAAGCATGTCACCTTCAACAAGAAATGGGGGGGGGAGGGGGGGGGGCACGGATTTATGAGTTATAGAATCTCAGTTCAATCAGTCAACCCCGAAAACACAGCAAACTAAACAGAGTTCCAGCTAATGATATAAAAATGAATAATACACACACTTTTAAATACACACTTTCTGGGCTGATCCTACTGCATGCTTTACATTTCTCTCTCTCTCACACACACACACACACACACACTTAAAACAGCCCAAACCAGTTGGCTCATCTTTATCTTCAGACAGAATTGGAGATCTAGTTTTGCACACAGGCGTGACGTCCTGGAAATGCAGGAAGTAAAGCAGATGGACTTCCTCTACACACTCCTCCTTCATCCTACAGACAGGAATTCCTCTGTAAATCTTACGCAGGAGCGTTTACACACGTTTACTGCTGTAAGAGGAGGAGGTGCTGCATTACTGGAGGAGTTAACACACGGCGCACTTTTCTCCGCTTAGTCGCCATGCTGTCGTTTTCAGATCTCAGTCTTTTATGGAGATGTGTGTCCACGGATAAACGAACACGCTCGGAATTACAGCCGACTCGTGTTCATAAACACACACGCACAGGAAGACCAAGAAACGTCCCGAAACCTCACATAAATAGAGGAGGGATTTTTGTAGCTTGGTTCGGCCATGAGAACGTTCCCACGCAACTTCACTAAACGGTTCAGAAACCAAGTCCAATTATAAATAATTATAAATAACGGAACATTTAAGCTAAACGTCTCCAAGAACGGGGAGACTTTAAATCGCTCGTATTCGCAGCGTGTCGCTGGAGATTCAGCGCTCAGTCTTCAGTTTGTTCATTTTCAGCTCTCTGTGAGCTTTTATGGAGTTTTGTGGGCGTGGCTAAATGTAAACATGCAGTCAGTATATGCAGAGATGGGAAGTTGATGGCTGATTGGCGTTTATCAACATGCTAAATAAATAAATAAATAAATAAATAAATAAATAAATAAATAAATAAATAATCAGTGAAGCTTTACTAAACGAGGCGTGATGTGTGTGTGGTGCGTGTGTGTAGTGGCACGTAGCCGCCGCTCTCACCTCGGACAGCGTGGTGCACAGTGAGGCGAGCTGGTCGGAGGTGGACTGACGCAGGTCCGGCCCGGTCCACACCTGCGCGAGACGCTCATGCTCCAACGTCAGCCCCTCGTGGACGGACTTCAGAGACGTGTGGACTGACGGGAGAGACACGCAGGGTTAAGCACCTGAAAGCTCTCAGGGTTTTTAGGGATAAGGTGTGATGTGATGAGTGAACACACCTCTCTGAGACACAGTGTAAATGTTCTGCTGGAGTTTCTTTCCCTCGGGTGAACTGCAGCCCGGAGTGGACAGCTGAGAGTAAACGAAATCCGGGATGGACTGAAGAGACGAACCGAGACCAGAGGACGAGGACAACGCGCTGATGTGATTATTGGCAGGAAGCTGAGAGAGAGAGAGAGAGAGAGAGAGAGAGAGATAGAGAGAGAGAGAGAGAGAGATAGATAGAGAGAGACAGAGAGAGAGACAGAGAGAGAGAGAGAGAGAGAGAGAGAGAGAGAGAGAGAGAGAGAGAGAGATAGAGAGAGAGAGAGAGATAGATAGAGAGAGAGAGAGAGAGAGAGAGAGAGAGAGAGACAGAGAGAGAGAGAGAGAGAGAGAGAGAGAGAGAGAGAGAGAGAGAGAGAGAGAGAGAGAGGGGGGGGGGGGGGCAGGGACAGAGAGAGAGAGAGAGAGGGGGGGGGGGGAGACAGAGAGAGGGGGGGAGAGAGTGTGTGAGAGGAGGGGGGGGGGGGGGGAAGATGTATTTATTGAATAAAAATGACTGTGTTTAATCTAAGGACAGAAGCGAGGCGTGAGACTCACCATGCCATGTGACATCGTGCGATTGTGTCCCCAGACTTTCCCCACTTTCTTTTTCGGCTTCTCCAAAGTCAGATTCTAACACACACACACACACACACACACACACACACACACACACACACACACACACACACACACACACACACACACACACACACACACACACACAGAGAGTTTGTCTAAAGACTTCACTTTGGATTTCATTATTCTACTTTTTGGGCAGAATTTTTTTTCTGATTGTCAAATTCCAGCAGTTAAATCGTACATTTGGCAAAATCCAACAGACCTGGCTGATGCGTCACACCTCGTGTGATTATCAGGTTAGGGAGACTAACGTCTCTTTTGGAAGAAAAAAGAAATCTGCAAAAGCCAGCATGACCCATTTCTTTACGAAAGCTCGTCTGTCTTTTGTATTTATTTGTAGTTTTCACATGTTACAATGTACATATACACAAACTAATACTATTCCAATTCTAACATATAATAGTTATATAGTGTGTGTGTGTGTGTGTGTGTGTGTGTGTGTCTCTACACTATATCTAATGATGTACAAGTATCAAAGCCAGGCGGTATGTCCCCCACACTGAGCTGAACACACGCAGTATAAATGTAAAGGAGTTCAATACGACACACACTACGTGAGAATGTAAACACACAGGAAGCCGTGGCTCACCTGCATGCTGATCCTCTTCTCCAGGTCCTTGTTAGTGATGGGCAGATCTCCCTCCAGGCAGTGCAACATCTGGATCAGACGCCCGAGTTCAGCCAGGTCCAGCTGACAGCGAGCCAGCTCTGCAGGGGTCAAAGGTCAAACGGTTATATTGGGAGAGAAGGCCGTGTTCGTGAGCTGCTCTCACGCTCACTCTCACGTGGACGTTCACGAGGAGATCGGCGGCACGAAGACGGCAGCGGAGCAGATGGAACGGAAACACACGTGCACGTGTCACTTTTTAAAGAGAGAATTTTAAATGACATGCGAGATTCTACAACCGCGGTGCTGTCGAACTTTCACACCGAGAAGTGAAAAGCACAGGGGAGGCTCTCTTCTACATCCTCCATGCACATTTCACATAAATAACTTCAAATACAATCAAATCTTATTCAACATTTCCTCCATCTCAGTCCACTCTTCAATTCAATCTCCAAATACAATCATTAAAATCTCATTTTATCCACATTAACGTGCGAATCAAACGCCTCACGATTACAACGTCCTTTTCCACGAGGAGTCCGTTAGATTATTAAAATATATCTATAAGCTTATTTCCTTCTCTCAGCCCTGTAACCTGAACACTTTTACCCCGGGGAACCACTGGGAACGTTCCGCCACAGGAAGCTGCATCATGCGAATTTCCTGATGATCGTGTGAAGAAGAAACGCGGGTTAAGATAGTTAAGTTCTATAGAGCTATTGAGTGCAGAGGTGACTCTGAAAATATAAAATCCATCATTTGTGTAAGAGATTCAAGTAAACATTCATTTTGAAAACTGTACATAAGGAGAAAGAAGATAAAAGTAGATAAAGTCTAGTTAACCATGTTTTTGTATCTGATCTTTTTGAATAAAAATAATTAGCATAACTTTTACATCGAACTGAGGCTCGAGTCTGAGTGAATAATTACTGAACGGGTGAAAATGAAGTGAGGTGTTTTGAAGAAGGAGAAGAAGGAGGAGAAGGAGGAGGAGAAGGAGGAGAAGGAGGAGTAGGAGGAGTAGGAGGAGTAGGAGGAGACCTTGCTGGCAGGCGTTGGCTCGCTGCGTTTGCTGGAGCCAGGCGGAGACTTTACTGTTGACGCGTGACGAGGCGAGAGACGGAGAACTCAGCGTGGAGGGCTGGAACACGGAGGCCGACGTCTGGAACTGAGGAAGCTGCAGAGAAAATTAAACCCCATTAAAGATCTATAAACACATTCCTAACACAGGAACTGCTCAACTCGGCTTATTTTACTTCCCGGTGCAGAGTTTTTATATTGGGGGCGGAGCTTGGTGTACTGAACATCACTGATTGGTTAACAGTCATCTTCACAGAACTAATGTGTCCTAATGATTATCCTTGACAAGCCTGTATAAATATACATTATTATATCGTCAGGAGAAAAAACTAAAAACCACCACCAGAAAACCCAGGATTAAAGCTGCAATAAAGATTTTTTCAGATTCTCTGTTGGTTAAATTTGATTATTTCCAATTTAAATTGAAGTAGATTTAGAATTTGGTTTTTGTACCCTGACCAACAAAATCTACTTTTTAAAAAAGATTTAAAGGCAGAATGGTTCGTTTAAACCCCAATTCCACTGCAACAGCTGCAAAGCTAACAGACTGCTAGACTTTATTCCTCTGACCGGCGCTTTAATAAATGCTTATTGCTCTTTTAATAAAGAAACAGGACTAACTGGACCACATGACCCTGATTAAACAGTTCATACGAGTTATCTTTGGTAAATCGGACACAACAGGAATCTTCCTGCACCACTCCTTTAACCATTATGCAAGGTGAGGGCCAAACGTTCAGTCTTAATTATTATAGTGCGTTTAATGTGCATCAGGAAGTAGACGACCCGCCACATCTTCACATCACTGGGAGGAAACAAACAAAACTGATGCTGTAAAATGTTCCATTTTCCTGCAGTAACTTTCCCACTAAAAACAAACAAACCAAAAGTGACATACGGCTGCTTTAAAATGTCAAATCTCTATTATTATCTACAACTTGCTGCAATTTAAAGAAAATTCCACTGAGAAAAAAAAAAAAAAAAGTTTAGCTTTGTGGATCACAAAGACCAGAGTTATTTAGGGACAAAGATTACACAACTCAAAATAATTTAGCTGATTATCCGGAGGGAAAAATTAATGATAATTTATGTAAAAAAAATAATAAATGTTTGAGTCAATGATTAAAAGTTGTTTTAAAGGTGATTATTAATAAACAAGCATTGCAGTAATACAGACACACATGTAGATAAATTAAAATAAAGCAAGTCTAATGAATAAGCATATTTTGAATGAATGAATCATTAATGTATTATTCCTGTACTGATTTGGATTTGTGCACGTCCGGTGCTCAGCAGGACCAGAGCATACGGTTTTTAACCAGATCTCCCACACAGACCAGTTTATTTTATATTTGGAAGTTTTCACATGTATAATGATTTTAGAAAGGTGAAGTGGAGGTGAACGGGGACGCTGCCCGTGTAGCCCGTGTTAGTGATCGGACTGACGCTCTGTACAGTGGAATTAGAGCAGCGAGGTCCTCACCGTGTCCATCATGGCTCTGTTCCTCTGAGCTAACGTGGCCACGGTGGGCAACGTGCTGCCGGTTCCTGCCGAGAGCGCCTGCAGGACGCCGTGATGGATGCTCATCGCCTCGTTCTTCTTATAGATGCGGTGCGCAGTCAGTTTGGTCATCCAGATGTAGAAGATGTCCTGACTTTTAGCCTGTAGATCCCAAAACAAACACTAATTAATTAAGGACACTTTTCTCCCCATCTCCGCTCCCGCTGACGTGGACTGGGCGTCTGAGCTGCGCACCTTTAAGTGAATCAGGTTATCTCCTGAGTCCAGGTCGATTCGTTTGGACTTTTTGTTGACGGACATGACGGCGAGGCTGACGTCCAGAGCGGCGTGGTTTTTCCCTCTCATCATCTGGTGGAGAGAAGAAACAAATTTAGTTGTGTCACAACTTAAAGTAAAATAAGAGCAATTCCAGAGCAATAATAATAATAATAAAAAAACACCACAAGACGACTCACATCCTGCTGAGATTTGGAGTATCTGAGGATCCCCTTCTCCAGAAAGAAGTATCTCTGGATCAGAAAGATAAAACAATCTGAATGGCAGCTCTGCTACCACAGGGGTGTGTGTGTGTGTGTGTGTGTGTGTGTGTGTGTGTGTGTGTGTGTGTGTGTGTGAGAGAGAGAGGATGGGTGAAGGAGAACCAGTGTAAAGCGCTCTGGAACACTAAGGTTAAAAATAAAAAGCGCTATACAAGTTAAAATGTTTGAAACGCAGAACGATAAACTATAGAAGAGGTTTAAAAGGGCGTGTGAGAAGCGACGCTTCCGGAGGTTTCAGGGAAGTGAGCGAGTTCCTCTCGCTGGTGCAGATGATGGACATGTTCTCCATCAGGAGATCAGGATTATTAAACACATGCTCCGCCTACAGGCCGGAAAACGACTCCAACGTAACTCCAGTTTTATTTTGTGAAGTAAAGCATGCGTAGAAACGGTTCTGAGAGGAGGACGCGAGTGTGTGGTGCTAACACACACTCCTTCCTGGGAGGTTAAGAATAAAGCTTCAGGGTAAATTAAGCTTCAGGGCAGTGGTGTCTCAGGGGTTAAAGGCTCTGGGTTACTGATCAGAAGGTCAGGACTGCTGGAGCCTTGAGCGAGGCCCTGAACCCTCACCTGCTCAGGTGTATAAATGAGACAGGTCTAGGTCACTCTGGAGAAGAATGTCTGCAAAATGCCGTAAATGTAACTCCCAGATTCAAATAAAAGTGTCGCAATACGACGGGACGTCACCATCACCCGTCACCGTCACTCGGTCAAGAGCACAGCAGCAGATGAAATTAGGAAAGAGTATTTTTTAATAAAAAAAGTTTCCACATTATGTGTCTCACCTTGTGCCAACCCTGCAGTGGATACTTCCTCTTCTTCATCAGGAATCCCTCACAGATCCCCGGGATGCTGTACTTCTCCGGATCGATCACGCTGGACGGGATATCGGTCATCACCTCCCAGTCTCTGGACTGCTGCATTTCCAAAACAAACCACAGCTTGAACAAAGCTCTGGGATTAGAATACTGATGAGGGAGTGGCGTGCGAGAGCTGGGACACTGACCTGTCGAGAGGACCCGGTGCTGTTGCTGCGAGAGTGACTGGGTTTAAACACCGAGCGCGGAGATTTCTCCACCGCAGCATGATTACTGTGATGCTCCATCTTCACCAAAAACACCGCGCGGATACTTCCACAGTCACGACTATTCACACACGGACTCCCTCTGGCTCATCACATCCAGGGTTTCATCAAACGCAACTGCAAAGGGAAAAGAAAAGAACCGCAGACAATGAAACTCTATACGCCTGTTTAGAGAAAACGCGCAAGTCGAAGTAGGAAATAAAGAACACGTTAAGAGCGGTTCAGTCAGGTGGCGAGATCTTTAATACACGCGAAATCTCTCTGACGCCTAGTAAAGGACACGAGGAATAACGAGCAGGAGGAGTGTGAAACACCGTGGGTGTTTTTAGTTAATATAAAACACAGACTACACAAACTCTGCGTCGTTCAGGACCGCGCTGGTGTACGGACCAGCTCACTGACCAGGAGATACCGCCATTAACCCCAGCTCCGACACGCCCGCGACTCCAGCACAACTCATGTACGGTGTTAGAGAGGTCACACACCTGAGCAGGTAAACAGAGAGGCATTCAGGGTGTGTTACAGCTCAGAGATCTCAGATCCCACACACACACACACACACACACACACACACACACACAACAATGTTTACAATACACCGAACTGGAATATTCTGAAACATTCATCCTCCTCCTGTAATCGTTTCTATTTTGGTGGAAGTTCATGCCGGAGATGCCGGAGCACTTTACCCTCGCTATGAGGAGCTGATCATCACACAGCGCCTCGCTCCCTCCCTGCATTATGAATGATGAATAACTGGAATTCCTCCTGAATGACTGTTTCGAGCGTGAACCTGTTCCACAGCCCCAGTTTCACCCAGTTCTCTCTCTCTCGCACACACAGGTATATAAACAGCTGTGCGTCAATCTCCAGAGGAACACAAAGCTAAGACAGAAACACACGGCCGAGGTGGGAAAGTGAACACGGCGGCCATTTTAAAAACCGCACATAATCCAGTCTGTCCTTCATGATGCTGATCTCAGTTCATCTTCTGTTCAGTTTTCTTCTCAGCATGTATGTGTGTGTGTGTGTGTGTGTGTGTGTGTGTGTGTGCGTGCGCGCATCATCCATAATGCACTAGTGCAGGGGGTCCCATCCTTTCTCCTCAGCCAATTATTTGCCTTTAAAGACTCCTGATTAATCAAACACACTCATTTTAATCCACACTTATTGACACTTTTTTTTTCTCAGCACTTTTTGCTGTGATTTTGAGCTCCACACCGCTTGCCTTGAAAAAAAGCAACTGTTTGTATGTTGTTGAGGCAGACTGTCATTTTTTAATTTTTTATTTCAAATATCTCTTTTTTTTTTTTTTTTTTTTTTTTTTTTTTTTAAGAAAGCTCCAAACACATCCCAACGCACTATATTCTCCTCGCGGAGCTTACAGAACACGTCCCGCTCCGGATCGGACAGACCCTGTGTCCTCAGTCAGGCGTACCCGTACCTCTAATCAGGTTCCTGGCAGCTCCTCTAAAGCCCAGGATACATGTGCACTCCAGTGTGTAGCGTGGAGGTCTGGACCACGGTCCTGAACTCTAGTGAGAGAAACGTAACGAGCGATTACGTCCGAGAGCGAACCTCCTCGGGGGATCGGACTGATCGCCCCTGCTGATCGGATCTTGGAGTTTTGCGTGTATACTGCTCTACACCGTGTTATCGTCACACGGCTGTGTCCGGACTGAACGCGAGAACTGGACAGACGCTACATACAGCAGTAAAAACAACGAGACCTCCTGAACCTCGTGACCAAACTAAACGAAACGAAACTGGTGACGCTACGAGCTGCGTCGTTATCGCCGTCTCCCTGCGTGAGCTGCATCTCTGTAACAAAGCGCAGTTTAAAAGCAAGGCAACAAAATAGCCTGGATTATTCAGCACTACTGTACAAGACGTGATCGTCCATAGCACAAGGGTTAAAGTTCAGAGATGTACGTGTATGTAAATACACTTCCATCACATCAAGGGGATTCGTTTCCTAACAGCATGCCCCTCCCCCAGCATGTTTCATTCCTTGCTCAGAGTTATATTAATTCTTGAAAGTTATTCACGCTTATCTCGTGTAGAACTGCAGCGCTGCAGCAATTTAATAACCGAGATCAGAAACGTATTAAAGTGTCTGTATTGCGCTTCCTGTAGCGTTCATCCGTGCGTAATAGTGACTGATTACATTGAGCTCTTCGTTTCAAGTTCAGTCACAGGGTCAGGATCGTTCCTAAACTCCACCGAGATGAAGGAGCCGCTTAAAACAACGAGGATCACTGGCCAGCATGATGAAGTCAGATTTAATCCGACATCCTGTGCAGTAACGAGCGGTTCTGCTGTACACAGACACGCTGGAAAACACGTACACTAACCAGTTCCTCTCACAGACGCCTCGGGCTGCAGGACTCGGACCTGTTACCGACACGGACGTGACGGAGCGCCGCTTTAGTGGGTAAAGTGTCACTCCGTCACACAGACGCGGAGGACAACGAGACACACGAGAGCTAGAGCAACAAAGGAACATGAAAAATGATTTGAGACGTGCCCCGGGGGAAACGTGCCTCCGAGAAGCCTCGGCGATCAGACTCGTTCAGGCACTCGCGCTGGAATGTGATCAGACCGCACGTCGGTTTCATCATCGCCCAACAAAGCTTCAGCCGAGACTTCTTTACTTCATTCCTCACCATTATGATGTTTGAGTAAAAATAACGTTCACGCCTCT
>NC_030439.2:21315342-21327842 GCF_001660625.3 Ictalurus punctatus
ACGTCTTCAGAATAAACCGTCATGGCTTCTACAGTGAAAGTCCACACTCAGGTGCTCCTCACCTGCACACTGCTCAGGTTAGCTGATTAAGGTGAACACTAAAGGCCAGTTTCTGTACAGAATCACCTCTGCAGTTAACGCTTTACAGGATTTACGTGTCATTTCTTTATACTATAATATTACTCGCGATATTTTTTATTTAAACACCTTGTATGTATCGCAGTTCACTCATTTATTCATTCATTTATTCATTCATTCCTCCCTCCCCACCCCCTCTCAGGTGCTCCATCATCAGGACGCTAATTACTCTCAGGTGTCGCTCGTTATAAAGCTTGCTATGAAAAGCGCGTGCACACCGAGCTCACGCGCTATAGAGTCATTATTATTATCATCATCATCATCATCACACGAGCTGAGAGAGAGAAAGAAAGAAAGAAATAGACAGAAAAGAAAAGGAGAATGAGTGATCAGCAGATTTTAGAGAACGCAGGCCCAGTGCAGCGGCTGCAGCTCTTTAACTGCGTGCACGCGGACTGCGGAGCGACGTTCACGCGCCGGTGGCGTCTCGAGGAGCACGAGACCCTACACACTGGAGCGGTGAGTTCTGAAAGTGTGCTGTAGAGAGCGCGTTCACGACAACGTCGGCATTCTGACCCGGCGCCCTGACGTTGTCGTGAACGCGCCAGCGAGCATCTGTGCACGCGCTTCAGAGAGTTAAAGCGTCCCAGGATGCATCAAGTACGTGTGTGTATGTATATATTATTTATATATATATGTACTCTATTGTGTGTCGCCCTCCAGCGGCCACATAAATGCCCAGAAGAAGGATGCGCGCTCCAGTTCTCGCGCAGGTCGCACCTCCGCAGGCACGCGCTCAAACACCAAGGCAGAACCATCAGGTAGGAAGTCTGTGCAGTGTACTAGCCGAGTTGGTGTTACTGTGTCGTGAAAGCGTGTAGCCTCAGTACAGCCTTTAGCCTGGCTTGTTGTTCCAGGTGCTCTGAGGCGAGCTGCGGAAAAACCTTCTACAACAGGGACAAGCTGAGGAGACATGTCCGCTACGCGCACGCGGACAAGGAGCAGTACTTTAAGGTAGGACTGGGCGATATCACCGCTCAGTGTCGGTGTCACGATCCCGGTACTGCAGTCGTGTTATCGTGGAAATGCCTGTGAGGATTGTGATCTTTGACTTCTGTTGCGTCACGCTCGTGTGTGTAAATGTGTATTTCCCATAGTGCACCTCTCCTGGCTGTGTGATGACGTTCCGGAAGCGGCGTGCGCTGAAGCTTCACCAGGCGACTCACGGCATGTCCTCCGGCTTCAGGTGAACACTGGAGCGCCACCCTCTGCCTGGGGAATGCCCAGGGGGGTGGCACACACTCGCAGCACTCCATACACCGCTTTAATAACGACTCGTTTCCTCTCAGGTGCTCGAAGGCGGACTGCAGAATGACGTTCAGCACACACATCGCCCGAAAAGCTCACGAGAAGACCCACAGAGGTGAGTTTAATCTGTGTCCAGGAGTGAACGTGCTGATTCGGGACACGCCCTCACCCCTCATCTCTGTGCTGCAGGTTATCCCTGTCCTCACGCACAGTGTCCGGTGGTGGAGTACACCTGGGGTAAACTCCTGAAACACACCGCGACTCACCCAGGTGAGTCCCCGCAAGCCACGCCGAGTCTGGGCTTTTATTCTAGTTATTTATGAACACTAACTTGGTGCACGGTTTGTGTTTTTTTGTTTTTATTTATTTATTTTTACTTTTTCCAGGAGTGTTTGTGGGTTTTTGGAGCACTTGCCCCCTTCCCCCGGTGTCTCAGTGAAGTGTTTTTTGACCGTTTCTAACTGCAGTGGTGTTGCCCGTTCCTTCCTAACCCACGCGTTCCCGGCTGTCCTTTTAAGTGTTCTGCTTTTTTAGATTTTTTTCTTGGCCTTGTTGATGCTTTTGGTTTTGTTGTTAGTTTTGTTTAATGTCTTCAGTGTTGGAGGTTTCTGAAGGTTATTTAAGTGGTGTGGTTCTTGGCGTTTCCCCGCCATTACTTTTGGATGATTGAAGATGGAAGTTCACACTCGCAGGTCGTGTTCTCGAACCCGAGCTCGTACACCTTGATGTTTACGGCTTGCTGGAAACACCAGTGGTGCATGTTTAGTAGATGCTGGTTTAAGGTTGTAGATGCGTGTGTGATGTGTGTCCGTGTGTTCAGCCTCACACTCCTGCTCCACGTGTAAGAAGACGTTTGTGAAACGCGGCGCTTTGCGGCGACACAGGCGCACACACGCGCTGCAGAAGCCCGTGCTGCTGTGTCCGAGCGACGGCTGCCAGGCGTACTTCTCCACCACCTTCAACCTGCAGCACCACATCCGCAAAGTCCACCTGAAGCTGCTGCGCCATCTCTGCTCCTTCCCCGGCTGCGACAAAGCCTTCGCCATGAGGGTCAGTAGCATCCTCCTGCTGCGAGCTCCCTTTCCATGCTAGCTGTTCATGCGCTAGTGTGTTTAACGTGCAGGTGCAATAAACATCAAATGTACTTCATTATTGGGTTCTGTGCTTTTGAGTGCTGCCCCCTGCTGGGTGGGATGTCTGCCGTTGTGTATATACTGCAGTTTATCATGTTTATAATTAAATAATTTGAGTGTTGTGCTCTGACTGTTTCCTGTGTTGTGCTTTAGGAGAGTCTGGTCCGTCACATGCTTCATCACGACCCTGACGCCGCGAAACTCAAGGCAAGTCGCTTTAGTTCAGTAAATACAAGCTTTCAATGCGACACTTCTTTTTTTTTTTTTTTACTTTTTTTTTGTTGTTGTAATGTTTAAGGTTTTCTTTATTTCTTTGCTTTTTTTTGGTTCTTTAGTTTGTTTGCTTTGTCATATTAGTGTCTGAGTTTTTTTTTTTTTAAATTTACTTTGAGACTGTTTTTCCTTTTATTGTTTTAAAATATTTTCTTTTTCCTCGTTTTTAAAGCTTTTTAAAATTATTTTCCTCCTGTTTCTTGATGCAATAAAACACTTTTGAATAACATTTTTCAGGAATTTTAAGAGTTTAGTGTCGAAACTTGGCGTAATAATTATATTAGCGAACATCGTGTAGCAGAACACGCCCCATTCTCTTAAATATTCCACAATCACGATCAGTTCAACAGTTTATCCTTTACCCCTTTGATTCGGTTTACTCTTCATCACAGTGTAAACGCTTTGATGTGATAAACTCGGGACTTCAGTATTAATATGAACATGAATAATGTTTGATCTACAGCAGCAGCGCTGTGTAGGTCTCACCTTGAAGTGAGATTAAAGCCTGTCTGTGTGTGTGTGTGTGTGTGTGTGTGTGTGTGTGTCTCCACAGCGGAGACCGAAGCGGAGCAGTAAGAGCTGGCAGAAGCGTCTGGAGGGTCGAGCCCGGCGCGCGCTGGTGGAAGACGATCTGCGGCGTCTGTTCTCTCTGCGCATGCGCGTCTCTCGCCGCACCAAGCTGGAGGCCAACCTGTCTGGATTATTCAACGAGCGCAAAATCCCACACCACGTCGACCCTGAGGTGAACCTGCGGGACCTCTTCAGCATCAAACCCCCGCAAAAGGTCGAAGGTTAAACTGTGACTACATGCTGGAGTAGAAAATTGGCTTTTTCATTTTCTAAACACTCAGGATGACAGGAAGTCAAATTTTCTTGTTTTTTTTTGTACTGAAGTGAGATTTAAGTTAAAATGGAACTGAGTGTAATTTTGAAGAGGATTTGAGTTTTTTTTTTTTTTTCTAAACGCAGTGGATTGACTGCAAATGTAAAAATAAACACGGCTTTTTGTTGAAAGTAAAATATGAAAGCGGTATAAATGTCCCCTGTGTGTGTGTGTGTGTGTGAGAGAGAGAGAGAAGTAAGGCACTTAGTGAAATGAGTTTTCTCCTCTGAGATCAGGCTGTAAATTTATTTATTCATTAATCTCATGGCTGTACTGTAATAACCTCAGTTAATTTTGGGAATTTAAGTTTGAGAACCAGTGCTTTAAGTTTTTGTAAATCTCCTACGTGACTAAAATAATAAATGGACAGAAGCTGAACTGAAGAACTTGTATTTTTTATTTTATTATTTTACATTTTTCCATCTATGAGATGTGTTCATGAACAGAGACTGCGATACAATTTAGTGCATTTATTTAAAAAATAATAAATACCGACGTAAATGTCACTTTGGTTCCTTCAGTCACTTGTTTCCAGAGTTTTCTTACCGAAAACGTACGTGTTTTAAGATGTGAACAATCATTTGTGCTAAAATAGGAATAAGAAACTTTATTTATAGAGCTGTTTATACACGTGCTAGTTTTAATTAAAACTAATTAGAGTTTATTTAAAGAACTCCTCTCCTCCTGCTGGGAATACATTGCTGTGGTTTCTTGCTGAATCCTGCGGTTAAAACGGTCCTCGTCTGTCCTGTAAACCAGGACACTTCCTGTCTCTGTCTCTGTGATGCTGATTTAAATCCATCAGGGAGACGGACCACTTCCTGTGTCTCCTTTTCTGAGTAGAACTCTGTGTCCCCAAAAAATCTCTCCTTCCCCCCTCGGCGGTGAACATCAGGAGGTCTACGGAGTTTAGATCAGACGCTTTTATGTTTGTGTTCAAGATCTGAATAATTAAAAGCTCACTTCTGCACAGTGAGAGTGGAATGGAGTGAAACCCTTATAAAGGCTGCGTCCCAAATCGCCAGGTCGAGCTGGAAATGAGAGATGACCTACAGTGCACGTTATGGAGTGTTTCCCTGAGAGACCCTGTCCGGTCCTGTCCTGCTCAGTGTGGATCAGTCTAGATGGCTGTTCGCGTTGTATTTGACGTCACTGAATAAAAAAATCCCAAGGACTGATCAGAGTCTAGATGAGAAGCTAGAGGACAAAACTAGGGACACGTACAACCTCTGGCAAAAATGATGGAATGGGTACACTTAGAGGACGCTCACCTGGCTTTTTTACTTCATAGTGAATAAATAAATCGCAGATATAACACGAAACAATTAGTTTAATAGTTGAACATTCTGGCTTCATGAAATATACCTCAAACTAATTAAATTATTTTAATTAATGGAGTATTTCTTTCCAAATCAAAGAGGAAAAAAATTGAGTCACCTTGTAATTTGCATTTCTAAAACAAACACGAGTATAAAAATGTAAATTATTCTGAAGTTTAGAGAGCGCGCAGACATTAGCGAGCTGGTGGACTTGACTAATTGAAATGAAACGTGGCCCCGATAAGAGAGCTGAATGAAAGGAAAGGATTATAAACTTCACGAAGGAAATCAGACACCGAGTGGTAGAAGTCTGATGTTCCTAAAATCTGGTGCAAGTATAAACAAAATGGGAAGGTTATAAAAGGACCTGTATGTTTTTGCTTTTTTATTTTGTTTAGACCAAGGAGGACTCGAAGCGATGCGCCTTGGAAATAGAAAATGCACAACGAGATAAACGAGCGGGAACAGGAGTCGGTGTTCGAGACGGAACTGTAAGAAATCGGATGGATGAAGCGGGGTTGACGTATAGAAAAACCAGACGAAAAGCAGCACTAACACCTGAACAGAAGGAATCGGTCACAGTGGGTTGAAGAGAAGAGATCATGGAGGGTGCAGGATTGGATATGGATAACGGGATATTTAGTGATGAATCTGCGCTGGCCAAGGAGAGGATGCTGGAACTCTTGTCTGGTGCGGTTCTAATGAAACGTATAAAGATGACTGTCTGAAGAAAACAATCCCTTTCCCCACTCAGGTATGACTTGGGGTTGTATGTAAGGACCAGGAGAGACTTCCAGTCGACGCGCAGGCGTACACTGACGTTTCGGACACTTTTCTCAGCGCATGGATAGAGAATAGGTTTGGTGATGGTCATTGTTCAGGATGACGATGCATCTCACAGCTTTTCTTCAGGAAAAGCAGATCGACTGGATGAGCTGCCAGTCAACAGTCTGGATCTCAATCTGAGTCAAATTTCTGGTGGAAATGTGAGAAACCGGTCCATGACGAGGCTCCATCCTGCAGCTCTGATCCGTCAACCCCTATTCGAGAACGTTGGAACAGCTTGATGGAGAATATTGTTTATTATTCCACGCCTCAAAGAAAAAAAGCCAGAGGAGGAGCAACATGGTACTAGTTGTGATTTTTGTTGATGACTCCATCATTTGTTCCTCTACTTGATCCGGAAAAAATAAGCCATTAATTTAAATGATTTTATGGAATTTGTTCGAGGTGTTTCACAAGGCCAGAATGTTCAGCTGTTAAACAAAAATAGCTGTGTGTCATATCTGGGATTTGTTTATTCGCTAGTAAAAAAGACGGCTGAGCGTCCTCTACATGTGCTGAGTCCATCATTTTTGCCGGGGGGTAAGAGAGGAGAAGAGATCTAACGAACTAAAAGAAAATGAAGACGAGAGGGAAGTAAAATGTCACGGTGTAACCCAGAGGATATAAAGAGCGTCAGGTGGGACTAACAAATCCTAACAGGAAACAATGGCCATATAAGGAAATGAGTGGCACAACAATGCCATGAAGTACTGTATCCCTCACTGCGAGACTAACGTCCTGGGGTGGAGTCAAACCTGATCCAGCCCCTCCTACCTGGGGGCGGAGACGAGTCGGTGTGTTTCGGGGTAGATACGGAAGCGTGTGTTCTATGATGTACAGGATGTCACGGGTTAGGTTCAGAGTTGGAAGTTGGAACAGGTCCGGCTCCACCCTTCTGGTTCTCCGAACCGGGACAGAAGGTGTGTGGAGTACAGAGAGTCAATAGAGACGCACTTAAAGCAGGTACATGAGGGCTGCGTCCCAAATCGCTCTTCCTGTCCCTGTTAGAAGACACTAGGATATAATAACGTGTGAGTGAAGTAGATCATTAGATAGACACATCAAAACAAACGCTAATAATTACAACATTAATATTTTATTAGCATGCAAGAGATAACTGACAGATGCTGACACCATAGCTCATCCAGCCCGCGCCTCTCCGCCGGCGCTCCCACCTCCCTGCCGGCGTTCCCGCCTCACCACTGGCGTTCCCGCCTCTCCTCTGGCACTCCCGCCTCACCGCCGGCGTTCCCACCTCACCGCCGGCGTTCCCGCCTCACCGCCGGTATTCCCGCCTCACCGCCGGTATTCCCGCCTCACCGCCGGTATTCCCGCCTCACTGCCGGCTTTCCCGCATCCAGCGTTCTCCACTCTGATCAGCATAAAGCTCTCACGGAAGATTAATGTATGAGTGAATTATCATATTTTTTTGCTTTGTTGCAGAAACATTCAGGAACAGATGACCCAAAAACCCATTTACTCTCTCTCTCTCTCTCTCTCTCTCTCTCTCTCTCTCTCTCTCTCTCTTATATCCCTCACTCCCTCAGGTAAACCTCTATACATCTAAACTAAACACACCGTCCTCTATACGTCACCGCAGCAGCATCCCATAATACTCTGTACTCCGCTGTTCGCCGGTGGCAGTGAACTACAAAAAGAAAACAGCATTCCAGAGCGTTAGGATCAGATCACATTTCTTCATTTATTCCTTTAGAAGACACTTTTTTCTAAAGTGACTTCCACATGAGGAAATACATACGTGTCTGTAAGAAGTGGAGTTTATATGATCAAGAACACTGAAAACTTCTCCTTTACTTTATTAAAGAGTCACAGGGACAGAGGGGATAGATTTATTCCCTCTCTTTATTCCCTCTCTCTATTCTCTCTCTTCAGGTCACAGCTTTACCTCTGACTGTCACACAGCACCGACACCGGACACTCCTTCTGTCAATCTTAAATAAACTTCTCCTTACTTTAAGTAAACTTATCATGCGTCCGCTGTACACGCCCCTGTGAGCGAGCCGTTACCATAGAGACGTCCAGAATTCTCTTTTGTAATCAGTGTGCAGATTCTGTGTTAACTCTATTCATCAGTTGTAGCTGTAATTAAGGGAGCAGGATATAAACAGAGCTACTCTGCAGACGTGCCTGATTTCTCCCACTTGAGACTCCGCAACCCGCTGAGACAAATTTACATACATTTGCATAAAAAGTGTGAAGAAAAATATCAGAATAAATGAATACATAAGTATCACATCAGTGCGATGATGACAGAGGCGCGCACGGCAATAAATAATAACACTAAACATAGCAGGAGATGACACGCTGCTGGAAAAATACACACACACACACACGAATATACACACGCACTATATCTATGTCTCTGCTGTTCTATTTTTGCATTGTCTGAAAGCAGCTGGACTGCTTGGACACACACACACACACACACACACACACACACACACACACACACACACCAGTACAGCTGACACACACTGTGTTCGGAAGCTCCCAGACCTGTAAAGTGTACACGACCTATTTTTAGTTGTTGTAAGTATATATTCATTAAACGTAAAAATTTACATGACATGGAGGAATTTATCTGCTGAGTGAAAATATCAAAGTTCTGCGTTAACCTACACCCGGAGTCCGAGTCTTAAATTTAACCGTCTTTTTACCGACTCCCAAAACAGGTGAACACAGTCAGGAAACAGACCGGTGACAGGACGGGGGGGCGGAGTCAGGACCAGACCAGAAACTAAAACATAAGCATCTGTCGTCATGGGAACCGCTGAGTCAAACATTCAAACATTTACAGTGAGAAGGAAGGTGAAAAGCGAGAGTGTAGATAATATTTCAGAATCTTACAAAAATGTACTGGAGTGAAAGTAAAAAGAAGTTTTTAAAACAGTAAACGTTTTCCACCGAGGAAGTGATAAACACTGTAGATGAAGAATTTAAACTCTTCGTTTTTCATACGCGATGATGAACTTGACTGGATTCTTTTTATTCTAAAATGAAATGTGGATAAAATGTGAAGGAACCCGTTCTGTTGATGAAAACGAGACCTTCGGGAGATTTGTAGTGAGAAAGTCTCAAAAAAATAAATAAAACTTATATACAGTGATGAATTACAGTCGGTGCACACTGTGTGCAGACTCCGCCCCTGTCCTGGCACTGCCTTCCTACCCGACTGTGTGCACCTGTCTTGTGTTCAGGGTTGACAGAGCTGAATTATTTACGCTAACTCGGGCCTGACGTGAGACAGACAGGTCTGTGGGAGGCTAGTTCCGCGCTCCAAATGAGCTGTGTACGGTTCCATAACGAAGACCAACTGTATGTCGATACGTGGAATTCTGGTGGGACGTCGGACGGCGTGGCGCGGGGACGTAATGACGTGTGCTGTGGTACAGGAAAGGAGTATTCTAAACGTGACTCATCTAAACACCTTAATCAGAATATTGTCTTGTTCAGAATAAGGTCAGTAATTAGATTACTGCTGTCCATGTAAACACAGTCAGTGTGAGCGGCCATGCTGATGTGTGTGTGCAAGATGTGTGTGTGCATGATGTGTGTGTGCATGATGTGTGTGTGCATGATGTGTGTGTGCATGATGTGTGTGTGCATGATGTGCCTTTACGTTTGAGCAAATGAAAGTAAAAAGCCCTCACTTTATTCTTCTGTCCACTCAAACTGACACACCCATTTATCATCTGTTAGATCTGACCCGCTTCTGTGCCCTGATTACTACACACACAAACACACACACACACACACACACACACACACACACTGTCCTTGAACGTAAGGAACATTAAAACGAGGTCAGTCAGAAATAAATCTGTCTAAATTAAGCCATAGCTTAAAGTCTGTCTCACACACACACACACACACACAGAGACAGTCAAGCCCAGAAATCTGCCTGCACCAGCAGTGTAAAAGAGAGACGTTTAGCTAGGTCGCTCCAGTTAGCTAGCGCTTCATGTGGCATAAAATGGGCTGAAATGTAGCTGAGCTACAAATGAAAGGGTTAGCAAACATGCTAGAGGCGGCTAGCTAACAACCTAGTGGGCTGGTAGCAGTAATGCGCTAATTTAACAAGCTAATGTTAGCGGAGAGCTATCGTTATATTTTCCAGCAGCACACACTTTTAACACACAAATTGTCTGGTGTGTAAATGATTAGTAAGGCAGCTAACATGGGTTCCACGTGTTCGAATGACAAAACTAAGCTAGCTAGCTCGTTCACCAATCCCAGTCCGATCAGAATACGTTCGCTGAGTTGGCTATTGAGCATTTTCCGTTAAGCCGATGCAACCTTTGCTGTGTCACTAGCCCACTAGTTCGATTTAAAATCTTGTGTTATTGAGCTATGAGTTAGCTTTTTGTTTATGTTAAGCTAGCTAGCTATGCAGGTAAGCTAGTCAGCATTAGCAGATATTCTTTACTATTATTTATAATTAGTAACAAATAATTTATTATTCTTTATAATTTCAGAGATATATTTTTACTTTAGTTTTAATCTGTAATCAGTGTAGTGTGTCTCTGAAATTGTGTGTGTGTGTGTGTGTGTGTGTGTGTGTGTGTGTGTGTGTGGATAATCAGAGACACTACACAGTGGTTTGGTTACACACTTCTGTATTATATCACAACGATCTACGTGACATTATCCCACGCTGCAGCCTCTTCACCGCGTCACCGTCATTCCAGATGTCAGTATTTTTAGGATTGGGGTTTTATTTATTGGGTCAGTATGGAGTGTGTGACGTGTTAAATTTCCTCCAGAGAGTGTGTGGGCACCAGGCCTCGCTTCTTCCCGCTGCACAGCTTCACATATCCGTCACTGTCCTCCTTTTTCCCCACGCAGATCTACAGGAACGAAACGCAACGCGGGAACGGGACTTACATTCTCATCACGTATTAATAAAATCAAACTAAAGGATGATTTCATTATTAATTAAAGTTCTGAAGTAGTCTGGACGGTGTAATTTACAATTAAGAACAGAAATACAGGTACAGTGGATATAAAAAGTTTACACACCCCTGTTAAAATGGCAGGTTTTGTGATGTAAACAATGAAACTAATATAAATCATGTCCGAACTTTTCCCACCCTCAATGTGAACTATAATTGGGGGCGTGGCTGTGTTCAGAATGAACCAATCACCTTCAATCTCATGAAGCGTAATTAACATACAGCTGTCATCGGTGAAGTGATTCTGATTAACTCCAAGTAAAGACCAGCTGTTTCTGTAGGAGTTTCTTCACATCTTCTTGCTTTCATCTGACTGCTGAAGCCAGCCATGTTCCTCAAAGAGCTACAGAGCATGTACAGGATCTCACTCGGTGAAAGATCTCGATCAGGAGAGGGGTCTAAAAAAATTCCCAAAACATTAGATATACCATGGAACACCGTGAAGGCTTTTATCAGGGTGGAGGGAATCATGGATATCTACAAATACCAGCCGATTTTAGTGCAGAACCTTCAGGTGTCTGCTAGTGATCTGAAGATGAGAAGGAACCTCACATTTCGGTACGACAACGACCCGAAGCACTCGTCCACATCAACGGAGGAACGGCTTCACCACAAGACGATCCGTGTTTTTGAAACGGCCCAGCCCGAACCCAGACCTGAATCTAAAGAGCTGTGACCTGAAGCGGGATGTGACCAGGAGACGCCTCACAGTCTGATGGATCTGGAACATTTTTGTTTGATACGAGGGGAAAATATCGCCGAGTGAAGATGTGACACGCTGAGAGACTCTTCCCCAAAAACACTGAGTGGCGTCATAACATCAAACGCTGCTTCAATAAAGTTTTAGTTTAGGGGTGTGTATACTTATGCACTTATGTATGTGTAAGTGTATGTATGTATTTTGTGTTACCTGATCTTCCTTAACAGTCATGTGACCCATCTGTCGGTCGCCATGGACACCCTGCGTGACTCTCCACACAGTCTCACCTGGACGCACTCTCTGTACAAACTTAGCGGGAAAGAAACCCACCCTGTCTCCACTCTTCCCCTGCGCACACACACACACACACACACACACACACACACACACACACACGCATGCACACACATGATGAGCATGAGGCAGGGGGCGGGGCTGGGAACGGGGGGATGTTGGAATTCTCAGAGTTTCCAAAAATATTTCTCCTCACCTTCCACCACTCTTCATTAGAGTCATCAGTGACCTGCACTCTGTCTCCCGGACTGAGGAGAGCGGGAGAGAGACGTTATAAACCATCAGGTAGGAGACTGTGTGTGTGTGTATGTGTGTATATGTGCGTGTGAATGTATGTATGTATGTATGTATGTATGTGTGTGTGTGTGTGTGTGTGTGTGTGTGTGTGTGTGTGTGTGTGTGTGTGTGTGTATGTATGTATGTGTGTATGTATGTGTATATATATATATGTGTGTGTGTGTGTGTATGTGTGTATATATATACATATATATATATGTGTGTGTGTGTGTGTGTGTGTGTGTGTGTATATATATACAGTGTGTCTGTGTCTGTGTCTGGAGAAGACAGAATTTTATACACTCCATAATCCCACATGCTGCCACTCACAGATGGTCAGTGGATTTAAATCTTTAACACACACACACACACACACACACACACACACACACACACACACACACACACACACACACACACGCACACGCTGATATTCAC
>NC_030439.2:21335342-21337842 GCF_001660625.3 Ictalurus punctatus
ACGATAAAAACCTGCCGTAACTTTTACACTTCAAGTCTCCGAGTATGATTATGACCCTCTCTCAACACACTCATCAGTGATGAATCAGCTGTGATCAACACTCTGTACACACAACACACTGATGTTCAGCTGACCCTCATCACCACAGAGAGAAACATCACTTACAGCCGCTTTAAAGTGCTGACGCTTACATCACAAAACCAAAGCAGCTGCACTTTACACCTTATTCTGGATTCATCTTTAATAGTGAAATTCAGCGTGTGTGTGTGAGTGTGTGTGTGTGTGTGTGTGTGTGTGAGTGTGAGTGTCTCGCGCTCACCTTGGATCCGGCGTTGATGGATAAGGTGCTCGGTGATCTCTGCAGCTCGCGCGGCTCCGCGTCGCTCTCCATCTCATCGCTTATTTCTGTCATCGCTGCTTTTAAACTTTCAAATCAACTTCAGCCTGACGAGGGTGAAGAGTGTCAGACTCTGTCCCGGCAGTGAGTGTGTTCTCAAATAAAACTCAACCTAAACAAGCGGAGAGGAAATAAAAGAAAAGAGGAGAAGCGGCTCTCTGACTTCTAACGCATCCGCGCGCTACTGGAGAACTGGAGAGCACGCACAGTCTCTCTCTCTCTCTCTCTCCTCTCTCTCTCTCTCTCTCTCTCACACACACACACACACACACACACATTCTTTGTACATTGCTGTGTTTCCCAAAAGCGTCATGAAGTTCAGATGATCAGAGAGAATATTGGAGTCAGTGGAGTCGATGATCTACTTAATCAGTGCTTTTGGGAATCACAGTCCAGAGCTGTTATCTGAGTTTCTGTAGAATTTGTCCGATTGAACCAGCCTATGTGTAGAGTCTGTATCAGGGGTGTCCAATCTTATCCGGAAAGGGCCGGTGTGGGTGCAGGGCCCTGCTGGGCCCCTGAGCGAGGCCCTTAACCCTCATATCCTCAGGTGTATAAATGAGATAAATGTGAGTCGCTCTGGATAACGCCGTCTGAGGAATGGCGTAAATGATTTGCTATTCTCTTGCAGACCAGCATTCCTATCAGAGACGAGTCGATTGGACCGCCTCAGAAACGCGTTGTGTGTGGAGATGAAGGATTTGAATAAAATGTGGAGTCTCTTATGGAAACGTTTATCCTTGGTTTGGAACAATCAGGTTAAAACTCGTCATTAAAGTAATCCTGTAAGGAGTTTATCACATTGTAGTGTGAGCCAATAAACCACACATTTGTGTGCGTGTTGTCACGTACAGTGTATATACACTATACGGCCAAAAGTATGTGGACACCTGACCGTCACACCCAGAAGGGGCGGGGCTTGTATTGTTCCAATAATTGGAAGCCTTTTTATTTGCATGTTTATGAGATCCGAGTAAAAGTCTGTCGTAACAAAAAATAACGAATATGTTTGCAATAGCAACAACTACTACCACTAATATTAATCTGAGGTTATGTAATCAGTAGCCATGTCAGTCCTGTACATTATGTTCTTTAAGCTCCGCCCCTTCCATTCAGTGGTGCATGATGGGATAGATTAATACACACTTCAGCAAATACAATCATCATACAATCCTTAGGTAGTTTTATATAGACAGGAAGAACAGTGAAGTGTGTGATTTGAGACACAGCCCCGCTGTCAGGGTGAGTGTCAGTGTAGACCGCACACGCCCTCTAGTGGTCAGTGATGGTACTGAAATGTTAAATGTGACTCAGGCACTGCGTTTGTTTCTGAGGTTTCATTTGCACCTGAGGCTAATGTAGCTCACAAGTCATGGAAGCTTATAGCCTCCAGTGTAGCATGGGGCTGGTTTAGAATGGACTGATCTGATTGGCTGGCTCTTATGACTTTTTTTAAAACAACGTCACAGGTGTCCATATAAAACACACACACACACACACACACACACACAAATATAACACCACCACACAAATATAACACCACCACACAGCTGTTAATAATAATATAGTTATATATTTATTCATACATACATATTCATTTATTTATAGGGGTTAATCATAAAAAGGAAAACAAAAACAAAGTAAAAGGGAACAGATTTACAACAAGTGTAATTGCAATAGCTACAGTCACACCATCCCCAACACACACACACACACACACACACACACACACACACAATCCAAGTGTGTACTGTACAGAGAGAGAGAGAGAGAGAGAGAGAGAGAGAGAGAGAGAGAGAGAGAGAGAGAGAGAGAGAGAGAGAGACACAGACAGAGAGGTGTATAACAGAGAAACAAAGTGTGTGTGTGTGTGTGTGCGTGTTTCTTAAACCAGTCAGCTCCTGTAGTGATGAAGCAGATTGAATTTGGATCCAGTTTCTCCTTCATGAGTGGAGTGTGTAAACCAAACCCGACACACACACACACACACACACACACACACACACACACACACAAACAAGAAAACATATAGACAGTGACAACACTAAAACACTCTCTGATTGGTTCAGTTCATTTTCTCATTCTAGTTGTGTGTTTGTGTCC
>NC_030439.2:21350342-21387842 GCF_001660625.3 Ictalurus punctatus
TTTCCAAGTTATTGTGCCTACTGTCTCATACTGAATGATCTCTGTGAGCATTATGCTAATCATATAGCCTCAAAGAAGCCTTAGCGCTAGTAGTGGTGAACTGAAAACTTTAGCAAAAGCTAGTACTTTAGCAAAAGCTAGTTCTTCCAGCTAAAATAATGATTGTTATGATGAAATAATGATGATCTATTACAGCTGCAACATTACTGCAGGATTTGGTTAGCTTTGCTTTCCATCGCAGCTATAAAGTAATGCCGTTTTTGCTAGAAAAGAGAATCTTCACTATTGTAGCCTGCTAGCTAGCTGTCTAATGAGCAGTGTTGTGCATAAATGTATTTTTTAGTTAAATCCCTACAGAGACACTAATCATGACCTCTTTGTGTGTGTTTCTAATAAAATAGATTTAACGTTACACATTTAATTACACACTGGTGTATTATGGGTAATACACACACTCCCTCACACACAGTAGAACACAATCGCACATCAAATTACCTTAAACAATAACAACAGTCATTTGCTAGTAACTAGTATTAACCTCCATAGGTAAGCAAAACTTATCAGCTAAACAACGGTAACAGACATTAAACTAGCCGATTAGCATCTGTCTTAGCAATGTACACCGATTCACGCGTGTTCATGCTGTCAATTATGCACCAAGTTCATAATCTATTTTTTCTCAGTTGCTTGACGACGGTACATGGAAAACAGAGCTGTTAGCGGTACAGAGCAGAATTTGACTAGCAAGAGTTTCCCTCAAGTTTACAACTACAAAAAGCTCATAGGAGATGATGTATTTCCTGTGAGTTTCCTCTTAACGTTCTTCCTCTCCGTATCTTACAGACTTTCAGCTTAAATGTTACGCTATTTACTACTAAACCGAAATCACAATGGGCTTCATTTAGCAGCCATTTAGTAGTGTAGTAAATTGTGTAAATGTTTACAAAAAGACTGCAAAAGACCGTGCAAAACAATTTCCTGTGATTGCGATTTCACCAATTCAAGTAGTTTTCCGCCGCAAATTTTGAAAAAATGTTGCAGCAAAATCAAGCATTTTTGGCCACAACAATCACGAAACAAAAAAAAACCTCCACAAACACACGCAGCTACCACAAACACACGCAGCTACCACAAACACACACACTAACCCCTCCTACTTACTACAGGGTGCCGTTACTTTTGTCCTAATTCAATGGCTCGTCTTATTTATATTATATGTATATTTACGCATTTGTTTGGGAATTGCTTTCTTGCTTGTCTTTAGCCTGAAGCGACTGAGTTTCATAAACCGTCCATTAAATTAGCGCGAAATGTTAATGAAGAAGTGATTTAAACGTGACGGCGTAATCCGTTTATAAAATCGCAGGAACTCATCCACTATTACGATGACGATTTGAAGATCAATCGAGGTTCACATGAGCGAGTCTCCTATCGCTTTGTCAACTGCTGCCGTGACTGTAGAATTAACACAGCTAACGTTAGTGGCCGTCATGGCAACGATACATTCTGTCGGGTTTGACCGTTTGTTAAATAAATCAGGATCAGGCGAGCGCGAGTCCTGCTAATAATCCGACGTTAGCAGAATTTTTTCTGCTCATTTTAAGACAGAACGTTCCGTCTGAGAAGTTTTCAGAAAGAAAAGTGGTGTTTTTTTTGAGGATTTCAGTGTGGACACAAGACCAAAACAAAAAATAATGACTTTGTGGATTTCACAACACAGATTTCCTGGAGATGGAGATCACTAAAAGACCTGGAGATACGGTACTCATATTCTGACTTAAAGGAAGACTGATGTTATTAGTCACTTCACTGCTGTAGGTGTTTAGACTGAACTGTTTGTTTCAGTATGACCATCAGAAGAGTAATGTTATTTTCCACACAGACAAACTGTTCTGTAAACAGTCACCTCCTGCCACCCCTCATTCAGTACATTTCCATGGATAACAATAATCGATATGAACCCGATTAAGACGATACCCTGATTAAGAAACTAGCATGTAAACAGAGATTATTGATGACCTTAATCAGATTAAAGTCATACTCGAAGTAAACACAAATGGAATTAAGACGCGTGGAGTATTCCTGCTTTAGTCGCATTATCGACGTGCGTTACAGACATGTACACACCTTATTCACACTATTAACACCGTGTGAGAGTTTTGTGACAGGACACGCACACACACGGCAGTTCTCAACCCTTTTACGGCAAACAAGAGCATGTCTAGGTCCCAAACCGCGTAGATACATGTATTTCAGTTAATATATAGACGGTAAGTACGCGGTTTGGGACGCAGCCCACGGCTTCACGCAGTCGTCTATTTGCACGTACAGCACGACAAATAATTAACCACACTTGAAGCTTTCGTAAAATTAAAAATAAAAACACCCAAAACTGTATACGGTACCATAACGAAGACCAACTGTATGTCGTTACGTGGAATTCTGGAGGAACGTCGGACGGCGCAGCGACGTAATGACGTGTGCCGTTAATCGCTCTATGTTCTATAGCACGTAAAACAGGAACATGAAAGGAGTATTCTAAAAGCGACTCATGTAAACACCTTAATCAGAATACTGTCTTACTCGGAATAAGGTCAGTAATTAGATTACTGCTGTCTGTGTAAACGTAGTCAGTGTGTTTCTGCCCCCACGTTTCCACCCCACATCCAACACCCTGTGCAGTCTGAATGCTGAAACCCTTCGGAGTCTCAGCTCTGCCTAGTTTTCATTTTTTACTTGATGTCTTTACAGATAAATAATCAATCAGTAGGTGAGGATTAGTGACACAGCAGCAGCACAAACACACACCGCCATACTGAGCTACACTCTGACGTCATAACACACAACACACAGAGCTACAGTGTTGACTTAAACACGACATGAAGGTGTCAAGAGCTCCGACAGCAGTGACAGTGTGAGGAGCTGACCCCGGGCTCACTCCTCTGCATTTACACCGATATATCACACTTCTGAATGATATGCTCCTCTTCTTTTTTAATGATTCGAGGCCTCACGAGTGTGTGCGTGCGTGCGTGCGCGCGCGCGTCGGCTTTACAACAGTCCGGTTTATGATGAAATTCAGCACATGATGAGATTTGGTGTTTAAAGTGTATTAAGCCGTGTGTTTTCTCCGGGTTGGGATTAAATGTCTCGGTGTGTGTGTGTGTGTGTGTGTGTGTGAGAGAGAGAGACATGCGGCGGGTTTGTTTTGATAGACGGCACAAAAGAAGGGAAGGAAAGCAGAAGAATAAAATCCACAAGCAGACCCGTGGAGATCATCTGAATACCCCACAGGGACATTGTCTGGGTTTGAGGAGGTTTGTAGGCGAGATTAATGGAGGTGTTAGTGTTAAAGTGCTCATATAAACAACTCGGCCTAGGAGGAAACACTGAGCTGCACACAAACAAAGAGGAAACAGCTGAGAGTTTGGACAAACAGGCCCCAAGCACTCATCTAATACACCGATCTTCACTAATCGCAGTTAGAACAGTAAATGACGGTGTTATTTTTGAAGCCGTTCTCACCTCAAAGCGACTCCGCGACACCCCGTTCACCTCCTTCCCCATTACACAGCCGGACTATTTCGGTGATATGACTCGATCTGCTATTAATCCGCTGGTTTAAAAGGGCAAACGCGACTTCTGTGTCCCGCTTCTGGCGATCTGAAGCTTTCTTCTCCTGTTCATTATCCCATATGTTTCACAAATACACCGATTTATTATTATTTTGTGTTCAGTAAGAAAACAGAGCCGCTCCTGAGCTGGAATTAAGCCGAGCTTATCTGCTGTGTTTCACTGCAGATCTCCTCCTCCTCCTCTCCTCTCCTCTCCCTCCTCTCCCCCTTTACCCCAGTAACATCACATCACACACTCCACACACTCCTTTACCTAACTCTCATTAACTTATCCCCAAACCAAACCCCAAACTCGCACGCGTTCTTTCTCTCTCTCTCTCTTTCTCTCCTATAGCTTTGTGTTTTAATGAACGCTCCGAAGCCGCAGGTATGCAGTCACACCACTGACACACGGATATCCAGATCTACAACTCTGCACCATGATCACGATCACACATTCACATCTCAGAAATGTTCATCATGCTGAGTTATTATCTTTAAAGCGACTTTAATAGCGCCGCTGACCCATTTTCTGGTTTGTAAACAAAGCACGGAATTCTGGGTATTTGGACCTCCGTTGAAAACGTTGGTGAAGGTTTTTTATTGAATCACTTGAAGAAGAAGAATCAGTGTTATATCAATTAACAGCACAAATTGTGGATTTGTTTTTTGTTTTGTTTTGTTGTTGTTTGATGCTCATTTTCTTCCTGATCTAAAGCTGGAACAGGTCTCAGATCAGTCTGGACTTTATATCAAAAAGCAACAACACGCGGGGATTTTTCACACAAATGCAACACGAAGCAAGTATTAACATCGTGTTATTAGTCGACCTGGACGAACAGTTGTTGTTTGTAACAAATTTACGACGTTTACATATTTGTTTAAATGTCCCATTACTCCACAAACCACAACATTGCACTGGCCGTACATATCGGAAATGACGTACGCGGAAGTTGGATAGGGTCTGTTTATGTCTAACAGACGCTGTATTGTGTGTTAGTGTGTTATCGTACAAAATCTGTGCGCTGTAAACTTTTAATATTCAGCACAAATTGACGTCTTAATATGTTATAAAATATTTAACTACATAAATTTGTGCCAACCAAAAGCGGAACCAAAAGCCGAGGGGCCGTGTTCCAGCACGGAAGAAATATTTTCAAGAACACAAACCCTTTATGATGATAAACATATACATAACCTACACTTTGAACCTAAACGTTTAAACATCTATTGATCATTGAGTTCTTGTACATTAAAATAATTAAATTAAATATAACTTTGTAATAAAACAGGTTTGATTGGAGCACGGGAACATACAGGACGAGTTGGAAGCTAAACAACACAAATCTGGTCTCATTCCATCATCTTACACATTAATAAAGTAAAGCTGAAGAATAAACTTGGTCTGCAGTGAAAAAGAAGAAAATACAAAACCCCACTTTGTCATGTTAAGATCAATTTAACATTTTATTGTCACATTAACAGCAAGGTTTATAACATTGTACAAACATACAAAATGCAGACTACACTACAGAACTAAAACATTTTCAAATGCAGTGTAAATTAAAGTAAAAGTTCAAATCTTGCCCTGGTTCAGATTAGCTGATTGTTGTTTGAGTTCAGCTTATTTTGTGAGTGATAACAATGTGGGAAGAGAACGGGACAGAAGTCCAATTTCCTTCACTTTATGGGCAATAAGATGACATTTTAATCCTGAACTTTCCTTTGATATGGCACAGTTGTGTGGTCAGATCTCTGTGTGTTTGGCATTTTGGGAATTAAAATAATATAAAATTATCAGTCTGCTGAAGACCTTTAAATAATAACATGACCCCATTTTAACACACTTAAATGATCACTACATTATTATTATTGTTATTATTATTATTGTTATTATTATTATTATTATTATTATTATTATTATTATTATTATTTAAACTACAGCTGCTGAGTTCTGGATTGTGATTGGATCAGAAGGTGTTGATTAATTCTCTATAACAGCAGCTCTGACAATAGTGCAGGTTTATATTAATGTAAACCTATATATATATATATATATTTGTATAGAAGTAAATTCTGGTTTATTGTACATGTTATTTTTTATGTCACAAACAGTTGACAAAAAAAAGAATAAAAAAGGACATCCTTTATCAGATAACATCAAGGAAACTTCATTATTCTGTGTTTATTTAAAATGCTGATTAATGTTGTATTCGTTTTTTTTATTTTTGGAAATTTTCTTTTATTTTCCTGTAGCACTTGTATTAACCAGAATTACTCTGGAACCTTAATCTGAAAATGTTGAAGTTGTGTTTTACATCACCATTTCATCCTCTGTTCACTCCGTTTTAAAAGTCATACTCATTAGGAATGAGTAGATGTTGGGCTGTAGGTTAAACCGCAATTAGGTACGACACAACCCAGTGTAAATAAACCGGAGCAGAGTCGTGTTTTACAGGATTATCAGCCCCGGCCTGGTTCATGACGTGGGTTTAAACAGAACAGAAAGAGCTAATCATGAACAACAGGTTTCATAGAGTCAGCAAACTGTTCAGTGCTCATAGGAGGGTCGTGAAAATGTCCCCGGGAAAACACCAACAATGCTGGGTAAAAAACACTGATTTATTACAGGGAATCAGGATTTAAAGGAGAAATGTATCTGAGCGGAATCACAAACACATCATGTGGACATCTGGAAGAAGTACACAACATTTTTAGTGATAATGAGACAGAGAGATGTGTTATTTATTTTACTCTGCGTTCACTCTTTGGTGAAAAGTGTTGTTTTTTGGGGTTTTTTTTTCCAACATGAAGTCCTAATTCTTGTGTGTGTGTGTGTGTGTGTGTGTGTGTGTGTGTGTGTATGTGCTGTGTTAGAGAAAAGAAAAGCTGCCTGTGAGGCTTAATAATAATCTCAGTTAGATTGTAAACTTTACACTTTCACCTCTAACACGTGTTTTAAAAAAAAAAACATTACAAAGGTCACCTCATCACGCTGTGGGAGATTCATCGATTTATTTCACCTTCACACGCTGATAAACTGACAAGTTCCCAATATTCTCAGCGTGCTAATGTCAGCTGACTCTATACATGATATCAATACATTTAAACCCTCTTTATTTTATTGTTTATAAGTGTTTATAGCTCATATTCTTTTAAATTAGCACATGCACTGGGTGGATTTTCCACCAACATGGCAACGCTGAGCTTTTCACTTCCTGTTTGGTCAGAAATATAAACCGGTTTGGTTTCGCAGATGGTTGAATCAACTCATACACACATTTACTGTGTAGCTGCTTTTTCCACTGCGTCGTCGGAGTTTATTAGAATAACAATGTATAGAAAATAATAATAATAAAGTGCGCCAATAAGCCTAAATCTTTAAACATCAACAACAATAATTATTTTGCTTCATTATAAGAATGAAATTATAAAGAAATACAAGAAAAATATTAGGAAGAACAATCAGCGACAGCAGCCAATCCCAGAGCGCAAAGAAGGGACTATTAATGATCTGATTGGTTGTCGCCTAGCAACACTTTAACCTAACCTGCCTGCACTTCTGGATTTTTATAAATTCAACGGATGTATATATTGTTTTCATTCTAAATAAATTTTGACACAGTAGGACTGGTAAAGATATCGTTATTCCATTGTAACAACATATATACTTAGATTAAAATGATATATATACATACAAATATACTTGTATATATTTTCGAAAACGGCGCATGCGCCAAACGTCAGTTCCGTCGTAGCTACGCGCGAGCTGTATTGTATCGGCGTGAGCGCGCACACAGGCAGCGAGAACGCGCAGTTGTCAGCTTAGCAACAATGGCCACTTCGGGCTCGTAAAGCGAAGGGGCGGTGGAGCGTTTCTTTAAATCCACGAACATCGCCCTAAATATCGGCCTGGTTTCCTTTCAGAGCTTCTAAAAAATAAACTGGAATCAATTCTGCACACGAATATATGATTATTTCCGTTAAATATAAAAAACTGATAAAGATATTACTGAGAAATATTAAAAGCGAAACATGTAAACAGAACTAAACCGGCTTGCAAGTTTTTTTTTTCCAGTTTAGTGAAACATTTGTCCATGTATGATGGATTTCTATTCGTTTCTGAATCTTTAAAAGATTAAAATCCAAAAGCTCTGTGCACGGAAAAGGATAAATAATTGAAAAAGGAGACTTTTGTCCTTTCATCGTTTTGTGTTTTTTTTTTTTTTTTTTTTTTAAAGCTCGCTCGCTAGCTGGCTAGCTTAGCTTAGCACGGCTAGCTAGCTAAACAAGGCGAGGAGAAAGTACGCAGTGTCCTTACATTGTTTTTGGGTTTTTTTTTTCTCCGTCAAGCTGCAAGAGACATAATTTTGAACGAAAGAGAGATTGATAAATAAGTTTAAAAAGATTTATGTTTCATTGGTGTTATTTTTGTAAGATCAGAAGAGAAGAGGCACGCGCTGCAGAAGAAGTTGGCCGGGGATGAGTTCCGGATAAAGCCGTGAGCAGCGCTAACTCTGTGAGCTAAACTCCATTAAAGTGCACAGTGCTGGTGGTGTGTGTGTGTGTGTGCGCGTGTTTCAGTGTGTTTGTGTTTTTATTCTTTCCCCAGAAGGGACCGTGGTCGGCGGAATAAGGCATGCCTGGCTCGGCCCGACATCATGTCACCAAGCGGAAGTCGGAACCTGAATATAAACAACAAACGACGGCATCCACCGGAAACGCCGACTCCAGGCTTCATCAGACCAAATCTACGGGATCCTCATCGTCCTCCTCTTCTTCTTCATCATCGTCGAAGCACAACAAACGCCACAAACCGTCCAAATATGGCAGCCGGGCAGACTCTCCGGTGGAGCCCCCTGTCGTCTCCATTAAGCCCTTGGTGGAATACGATGACATAAGTTCTGACTCGGACGAGTTCCTGGACCCTCCCGGACCACCGGCCGAGAAACCGCAGGATGAGCTGTACCATAACAAAGAGATCCGAACTCATAAACGCAAACGCTCAAGGAAAAAGTCCAAAGACCCGCACCGGGTCCGGGAGTCGGGCGACGACACGGACAGAGACGGCAAGACGAGGAAGATGGACGGCCGAGACGGAAAAGACGCAAAGAGGAAAGGCAGAGACAAGCTCGCTTCCGCTGTCGGCGTCTCTCGTCCGGAGGGCGACTCGGGTTTGAGGCGCGCACCCGCAGAGTCGCATTCGTCCTCCGTTGCTCTTCAGTTAGCCGAGTCCTCGAGCTCCACGTCACAGAAAAGTAAAAGCAAAGAATCTCACGATTTGTCCCACCGGTCGTCTCACCGCTCGCACCGTAACAAGGCCGAGCACGAACACGAGCGCGAGCATTCGGACCGCAGCCACCGCAAGGTGTCCAAAACCCGGAAAGGTGGCTCGTCTCGAACCGGGGCCGGTGGTGGTGTCTCCGTCACCGCCTCCTCCCCCGTGGATCCAGAGGACGGGTACTTGTCCCGGCGCCGTGCGAACACCCCGAGTCCGTACCGGGACAGCTCCCGCCGTAGCAGGCAGAGGTCCGAGAGTCCGTACTCACGCCGGAGATCCTCCAGCTACGACCGGGACGGGAGTCCGTATGGAACCAGACGCTCCTGCAGCACCAGTCCAGTGTCCCGGTGAGTACCGCCATAAACACCTTACAGCAGTACACCACTGAACTTTCACCCCCACGCGCCTAGCACACACCGCCACACACTATACGCCGCACACGGCCGCACACGGCCGCACACTATATGCCGCATACGGCCACACACTATACTCGGCCGCACACTACACGCTGCACACGGCCGCACACTATACACCGCACACGGCCACACACTATACACCGCACACGGCCACACACTATACACCGCACACGGCCACACACTATACACCGCACACGGCCACACACTATACACCACACACGGCCACACACTATACACCGCACACGGCCACACACTATACACCGCACACGGCCACACACTATACACCGCACACGGCCACACACTATACACCGCACACGGCCACACATTATACACGGCCGCACACTATACACCGCACACGGCCGCACACTATACACCGCACACGGCCACACACTATACACCACACACGGCTACACATTATACACGGTCGCACACTATACACCGCACACGCTATACACCGCAGACAGCCACACACTATACACCACACACGGCTACACATTATACACGGTCGCACACTATACACCGCACACGGCCACACACTATACACGGCCACACGCTATACACCGCACACGGCCACACGCTATACACCGCACACGGCCACACACTATACACCGCACACGGCCACACACTATACACGGCCACACACTATACACCGCACACGGCCACACGCTATACACAGCACACGGCCACACACTATACACGGCCACACACTATACACGGCCACACACTATACACCGCACACGGCCACACGCTATACACCGCACACGGCCACACACTATACACCGCACACGGCCACACACTATACACCGCACACGGCCACACACTATACACAGCCACACACTATACACGGCCACACACTATACACGGCCACACACTATACACGGCCACACACTATACACGGCCACACACTATACACCGCACACAGCCACAAACTATACACGGCCACAAACTATACACGGCCACACACTATACACGGCCACACACTATACACCGCCCACAGCCACAAACTATACACGGCCACACACTATACACGGCCACACACTATACACCGCACGCGGCCACACACTATACACCGCACGCGGCCACACACTATACACCGCACGCGGCCACACACTATACACCGCACGCGGCCACACACTATACACCGCACGCGGCCACACACTATACACCGCACACGGCCACACACTATACACCGCACGCGGCCACACACTATACACCGCACACGGCCACACACTATACACCGCACGCGGCCACACACTATACACCGCACACGGCCACACACTATACACGGCCACACACTATACACCGCACACGGCCACAAACTATACACGGCCACAAACTATACACGGCCACACACTATACACGGCCACACACTATACACCGCACACGGCCACACACTATACACCGCACACGGCCACACACTATACACGGCCACACACTATACACGGCCACACACTATACACGGCCACACACTATACACGGCCACACACTATACACGGCCACACACTATACACCGCACACGGCCACACACTATACACCGCACACGGCCACACACTATACACCGCACACGGCCACACACTATACACGGCCACACACTATACACGGCCACACACTATACACCGCACACGGCCACACACTATACACGGCCACACACTATACACCGCACACGGCCACACACTATACACGGCCACACACTATACACCGCACACGGCCACAAACTATACACGGCCACACACTATACACCGCACACGGCCACAAACTATACACGGCCACAAACTATACACGGCCACAAACTATACACGGCCACACACTATACACCGCACACGGCCACACACTATACACCGCACACGGCCACACACTATACACCGCACACGGCCACACACTATACACCGCACACGGCCACACACTATACACCGCACACGGCCACACACTATACACGGCCACACACTATACACCGCACACGGCCACACACTATACACCGCACACGGCCACACACTATACACGGCCACACACTATACACCGCACACGGCCTCAAACTATACACGGCCACAAACTATACACGGCCACACACTATACACCGCACACGGCCACACACTATACACCGCACGCGGCCACACACTATACACCGCACGCGGCCACACACTATACACCGCACGCGGCCACACACTATACACCGCACGCGGCTACACACTACACGGCCACACACTATACACCGCACACGGCCACACACTATACACCGCACACGGCCACACACTATACACCGCACACGGCCACACACTATACACCGCACACGGCCACACACTATACACCGCACACGGCCACACACTATACGCCGCACACGGCCACACACTATACACCGCACACGGCCACACACTATACACCGCACACGGCCACACACTATACACGGCCTCAAACTTTACACGGCTACACACTATACACGGCCACACAGTATACACCGCACGCGGCCACACACTACATGGCCACACACTATACACCGCACACGGCCACACACTATACACGGCCACACACTATACACGGCCACACACTATACACCGCACACGGCCACACACTATACACCGCACACGGCCACACACTATGCACCGCACACGGCCACACACTATGCACTGCACACAATATACACGGCCACACGCTGTACACGGCCACACACTGTACACCACCACACACTATACGCGGCCATGCACCGCCACACGCTATACACTGCCACACGCCATACAACGCACCCCGCCACACGCTATACACGGCCACACACTGTACACGGCCACACACTGTACACGGCCACACACTATACACCACACACTATACACCGCACACCGCCACACGCCATACAGCGCCACACGCCATACACGGCCACACTATACACGGCCACACGCCATACAACGCACACCACCACACACCGCACACGGCCACACACTATACACCGCACACGGCCACACACTATACACCGCCACACGCCCACACACTATACAACGCACACCGCCGCACACTATACACGGCTGCACACTATACACGGCCGCACACTATACATGGCCGCACACTATACACTGCACATGGCCACACACTATACACGGCCACACACTGTACACCACCACACGCCATACAACGCACACCGCCACACACTATACACACCACTATACACGGCCGCACACTATACACAGCCGCACACTATACACGGCCGCACACTATACACGGCCGCACACTATACACGGCCGCACACTATACACGGCCACACGCCGTTTTTTTTTTTCAAAAAAAAATACAACGCACACCGCCACACACTATACACCGCCACACGCCATACAAGGCACCCCGCCACACACTATACACGGCCACACACTGTACACGGCCACACGCCATACAACGCACACCACTATACACGGCCGCACACTGTACACGGCCGCACACTATACACGGCCGCACACTATACACGGCTATACACGGCCGCACACTATACACGGCTATACACGGCCGCACACTATACACGGCTATACACGGCCGCACACTATACACGGCTATACACGGCCGCACACTATACACGGCTATACACGGCCGCACACTATACACGGCCGCACACTATACACGGCCGCACGCTATACACCGCTATACACGGCCGCACGCTATACACGGCTATACACGGCCGCACGCTATACACGGCCGCACGCTATACACCGCTATACACGGCCGCACACTATACACGGCTATACACGGCCGCACACTATACATGGCCGCACGCTATACACCGCACAGGGCCGCACGCTATACACCGCACATGGCCGCACGCTATACACCGCACAGGGCCGCACGCTATACACCGCACAGGGCCGCACGCTATACACCGCACAGGGCCGCACGCTATACACCGCACAGGGCCGCACGCTATACACCGCACATGGCCGCACGCTATACACCGCACAGGGCCGCACGCTATACGCCGCACAGGGCCGCACGCTATACGCCGCACAGGGCCGCACGCTATACACCGCACAGGGCCGCACGCTATACACCGCACAGGGCCGCACGCTATACACCGCACAGGGCCGCACGCTATACACCGCACAGGGCCGCACGCTATACACCGCACAGGGCCGCACGCTATACACCGCACACGGCCGCACGCTATACACGGCCGCACGCTATACGCGGCCGCGCGGTCACGCGGTCACGCGCTATACACGGCCACGCGCTATACGCCGCCCACGGCCACGCGCTATACGCCGCCCACGGCCACGCGCTATACGCCGCCCACGGCCACGCGCTATGCGCCGCACACGGCCACACACTGTACACCGCACACGGCCACACGCTGTACACCGCACACGGCCACACGCTATACACCGCACACGGCCACACGCTATACACCGCACACGGCCACGCGCTATACACCGCCACACACTGTACACCGCACACGGCCACGCGCCATACACGGCCACACGCCGCACATGGCCACACACTGTACACCGCACACGGCCACATGCTATACACAGCCACGCGCTATACACCGCACACAGCCACAAACTATACACCGCACACAGCCACGTGCTATACAACGCACACGGCCACGCGCTATACACGGCCACGCGCTATACACGGCCACGCGCTATACACGGCCACGCGCCGCACACGGCCACGCGCCGCACACGGCCACGCGCCGCACACGGCCACGCGCCATACACCGCCATACACCGCCATACACCGCCATACACCGCCATACACTGCACACCGCCACACCCCATACACCGCACACTGCCACCAGCCGAACACCGCATCACGCCGAACACTGCCATATTTTGAACACCTCCATACACCACCACATGCAGAATACTGCCATAGGCCATGTGGGAGAAATAACGATTATGATGAGTTCTGATGTTAGGGCGGGGCGATACGATGATGCAATGTCAATAAATGATGTCACTTTGCATTTTTCTGAGATATCGTAACCTGAGATTAATAATCCTTTTTATTTAATATACTACAAAAATGAACACTGGAAATAAGGGAATTTATAAAAACGGGCATAAAATTTAAACGCTTATTATCATCGGTGTATCGGCCATGCTCATGATTTCATTCTGCACACTGCACAGTAGTCATTTCATTTACTTTAAAAAGAGAAATATGAATGTTATTACGCGCGCTTTAACATCTCCGTCACATCCGGTCACTTCGGTCTTCAATCCTCACATCGTCATCATGATGTGCACAAACTTTATCCCATGCCGAGACGACGCTGGAGCTCCCTCCTGCTGTTTATTTCTAATTACACTCTGGAGATTAAACTCGGCCCCGGTGATGACATCACCGGGTGTAGTAGGAGGTGTGTAGTAATTCTGTTAGTTTCACACAGGGATAAGTGACGTGTGTACTCGAGGTGGAGCGACAGTGGATGATACTGATAACGATAACGTTAGGCGGAACCTACCTGCCGATACCCGATTAATCAAGTTAGATTATTAGATAATTAGCATTCGAGATTTGCATAGAATAAATAAATTTTAAAAAAGACTTTAAAGGTGTTTCTTTGTTGTTGTGTTTAGGATGGTGCTATAATTTATGAAATGTTTGAGTCTGGTTTTGTTTTTTCAGGCGCTCAATCCGGTCACGCAGTCGCTCTCCTCTGTACTCATCCTCTCGTCGGTCCTCTTCACACTCGCGCAGCAAGAAACACTCTTCCCAGGGAGGAGCCAGCGGGAGCGCTGCCTCCAGGAGCCGCCCGGCCAGCCGCTCCCCTTCATCCTCCCGCCTGCCCATCTCATCAAGCCTGGGGGCGGAGCTTACACGTCGGAAGAAAGAACGTCAAGCCGCAGCGGCAGCTCGGGCGGCCGCAACCCCGCCTTCTCAACCTCAAGACCAGAAGGTGGAGCCGGAGTCGGCTCCGCCCCCAACACCTGAGCCGACTCCTCTAGCTCCGAATCCAATCATATCAGAAGTAACAGATGTAGCACCGCCCCCTCCTCCACTTCCTGCAAATTCCCCGCCCCCGCTTCCTTTCAATTCTCCACCCCCGCTTCCTTTAAACTCCCCACCGCCGCTGCCTTTAAATTCACCACCACCACTTCCTCTAAACTCTCCGCCTCCACTTCCTTCTTCAGCTCTGCCTACATCTTCAGTCCCGCCACCTCAGTCCAAAAGCCCTGCCCACAAAACCACGCAAATCAAAACCTCCACCCTTCCGCCCCTCCCTCTACCACCAGTACTACTGGGAGACTGCAGGGATAGGTGAGTACACACACACACACACACACACACACACACACGTGTAAGAAGTGTGTAAGAATCTCTTTAATGCATGTTTAAATTCTCAGTCCGAAGAAGGCCACGCCCACTCACCGTACCTCAAGGAAAGAACGAGAGAAAGAAAAGGACAAAGAGAAGGAGAAAGATGTTAGGCCACGCCTCCTTAGTGACTTGCCTCTCCCGCCTTTACTACCTGGAGGGGATTCGCCTCCGCCCCTTTCACCTGTGCAAGAAGCCCCACCTCCTGTACAGCCCACCTACAAGAAGAGACCAAAGTAAGTGTGTGGATGAACCTGGAGCAGAAATTCTACGTGAGCTAACACTTCCTGTTTATTTTCAGACACAGGTTTTTTCTCTTTTTATGTTATGTTAGCGTTGATGTTAACTAGCTTTGTAGTACAATTTCAGTTCATTGGCATTCTTCACTTTAACAGAATGTTAAAATAGTGGATAGATTCGTCAGTCACATCGTCGGTACTGTTCTTTTGCTAACGTCAGCTAGCTGTGTTACTAGTTAGCGAGCTAGTCAGCACTCGTAGCGGTTAGTTTGCTTTTGCTTCTGCTTAGCTTCGTTTAGATTTCCAAAAGTCCGGTTGGCTGCTTAGTCGAAGTCTTTAGAGCCAACATGGATCCTGTCCATAACGAAAACATCCACCTGATGAACACCTGCAGAGCTCTCACCTTCATCGGTGGAAAAGTTATCCAAAGACCACATGGCGGTAAATTATTTAGAAACTTGCTAAACTGTTGTTCATAGATTCGTTCGTCGTTGTTGTGTTTTTAGCGGAGGTAAGTATACTCCATGACAGCGAAAGCATCAGGAAGTGTGAACAAGTTGCAGATGATGTAGCATTCTGTAGATAAACCCGTCTTCCAGCAAACATACAGGATGACAGGAAGAACGGAGAAACTAATGCTGTCCCAGTAGAGTCTTAAAACCCATGCTTTGTGCAGACACACCCATTTATACACACAGCCCAGAGCTACAATACTTACTAATAATGTGTGTGTGTGTAGGTTCTGCTCTCCTCGTTTTGGTGAGAAGAGACAAACCCAGATCGACTGGGGGAAACGCTGCGTGGACAAGTTCGACATCATCGGCATCATCGGGGAAGGAACGTACGGCCAGGTGTATAAAGCCAAGGACAAGGACACAGGTGTGCAAGTGTGTAATGTGCGGTGAGCTCTGTACGTGTTTGGTATAAGGAAGTAAATATATGTGTGTGTGTGTGTGTGTGTGTGTGTGTGTGTAGGTGAGCTGGTGGCTCTGAAGAAGGTGCGTTTGGATAATGAGAAGGAGGGCTTCCCCATCACCGCCATCCGGGAGATTAAAATCCTCAGACAGCTGAACCACCGCAGCGTGGTGAACATGAAGGAGATCGTCACCGACAAGCAGGACGCACTCGACTTCAAAAAGGACAAAGGTCAGTATGCCAGGCATACGCGCATACACACACACGCGCAGCTGACAGTAAGAGATCTCCCGCTCACATGATTTAGTTGTACTGTAGGATGCCTGATGTCCTGTTGCTCACCTGTAAATCTTTCTGCAGAGCTTTGTTTAAAAAGCCGCAGCAGTCCTCCTCCTGTTCCTATCTGTACACGTAAACCTTTCGGGTGTCTACATTTTAATGAAGACGTGACACGCAGGCAAATTTTGCATATAAAATGCGGTATTATATTTTGCTTTGTCACAGGTTAGTATTTTTCAGCCAGATATCTCTCTTAAAGACAGCGAGTGTTTGGTGTGGTTGGAAAGCTCATTCCCTCTAGCGTCATGACAGCTGGTCTAAATACGGTCATTTCCTTTCTAGAGCTCACTAACAGTGAGAAACGACAGGCTGATCTAAACCAGGACACCGTTTCATTGGCTAAAGAAGTTTAAAGTTAATTTCTGGCCATGTGATTGGTTTCTTTTCTTTTTTTCCCAGAAAATTTGTTATGCAAAAAATAGTTGTTGTGATATAGATCATTTATTGTTTAAGACAAACAAAAAACAACCCGCTGTAAACAAGTGATGTATTTGACTGGTGTGTGTGTGTGTGTGTGTGTGGGGTATAGGAGCTTTCTACCTGGTGTTCGAGTACATGGACCATGACCTGATGGGGCTGTTGGAGTCGGGCCTCGTCTCATTCTCACACGAACACATCCGCAGCTTCATGAGGCAGCTGATGGAGGGACTGGACTACTGTCACAAGAAGAACTTCCTGCACAGAGACATCAAGTGTTCCAACATCCTGCTCAACAACAGGTATATACACATATATACTCTCTCTCTCTCTCTCTCACACACACACACACACACACACACACACACACACACACACACACACAGTCACTCATACACACACTCACTTTTAGTATTAATGTAATGATGAGATTAATCAGGTGTGTTAAAGCTAACTATTGTACATGCAAAGACACATAAATAATCCCTCTCTCCCTCCCTCCCTCTTTCTCATTCCCTCTCTCTCTCTCTCTCTTTCAGTGGACAGATAAAGCTGGCTGATTTCGGTTTGGCGCGTCTGTATAACTCTGAGGAAAGGTGAGCTCAGTTTAATCACTGATTTTTATATACGATACTTTATGGTGTGTGTGTGTGTTGTTGAACCCATCTCTGGTTGGTTGTTTCCAGTCGGCCGTACACCAATAAGGTGATCACACTGTGGTACCGCCCACCTGAGCTGTTGCTGGGGGAGGAGAGATACACACCTGCCATTGACGTCTGGAGCTGCGGGTACACACACACACACACACACACACACACACACACATGTTCTGATTTTCTCATCCTCCTTCACTCTCGCACAACCTTGTGGGTGTCATAATTTATCTTTTCAGGGCTTCAAGCACTCTGATTTGTTTTTATTTCAATGTAATGTGCTTTATTAATAAATACGTGATGATGACGATGCTAAAAATAATAAAGAAGTCCACATGTAGCCGACTGCTTCATATAGTATCTCATCCCTGAGCAAAATGCAAGCTCTACATGACTGCCACTAGGGGGCGAACTCTCACTATGCACTAGTGTGCTTCCTTTACTCCAAACACTGTGTTTACTTTCCACACTGTCCAGGTGCATTCTGGGAGAGCTCTTCACAAAGAAGCCCATTTTCCAGGCTAATCAGGAGCTGCTACAGCTCGAGCTCATCAGGTCTGTGTTACTGTGTTCGAGCTCTCACACACACGGTCGGGGGTGCACGTACTTTTGGTCATAATCACATAGGACCACACAGTCGTGTTAACTAGCGTAGTCCGCTCACTCACACCTGTATGAAAGTAAAAACCTGGAAGATGCACACCTGTAGTCTGAACCAGACTTAACTACTATAAATGTGTCTCCTGTTCATATGTGTATCTGTTTACAACACATTCTGGATGTTAATATTCATACTGTGTGTATCCTGTTGTGCACTGTATGATTGTGTGTGTGTGGCAGTCGTCTGTGTGGCAGTCCGTGTCCTGCAGCTTGGCCCGACGTTATTAAACTACCCTACTTCAACACCATGAAGCCCAAGAAGCAGTACAGACGCCGCTTGCGAGAGGAGTTCTCCTTGTGAGTTCACGTGTGTGTGAGAGAGAGAGGTTCAGTAATGTAGCTTCTCCGCACCTCTGCTGCCCCGTGTTGTTTGGTGTGGGGTATTATCCTGTTTATTAGCTCTGACTGTTATACAGGTCATTTTGTATATGGTGTAATTAACTCTAAATATCTGTGATGATAGTAATATATTATAATTAATTCTCTCTCTCTCTCTCACTCAGTTTGCCCTCTCCAGCGCTGGACCTGTTTGACCGTATGTTGACCCTTGACCCCTCACGCCGGTGTACAGCAGAGCAGGCACTGGCGAGCGGTTTCCTCTGTGATGTTGACCCCAATAAGATGGCACCTCCAGAGTGAGTGTCCTCAATGTTCCACAGGAAAATACATTCACGACTAATGACTACTTATTTACACTGTGTGTGTGTGTGTGTGTGTGTGTGTAGTTTGCCTCGCTGGCAGGACTGTCATGAGTTGTGGAGTAAGAAGAGGCGGAGACAGAGGCAGAGTGGGCTGACAGAGGACGCACCTGTTCAGAAAGCAGGGCAGCAGAAGGATGCGGGGAGCACAGCCAGCCGAGAGAACAGCCAATCAGCACCCAGCTCCTCTCCTCCTCCTCCCCCCACCACACACACTGACCTCACGGGTGTGTATCTCACCCACACACTTCTATCATGTGCAGTGGTGCTTGAAAGTTTGTGAACCTTTTAGAATTTTCTATATTTCTGCATAAATATGATCCAAAACATCATCAGATTTTCACACACGTCCTAAACGTAGATAAAGAGAACCCGATTAAACAAATGAGACAGAAATATCATACTCGGTCATTTATTTATTGAGGAAAATGATCCAATATTACATATCTGTGAGTGGCAAAAGTATGTGCACCTTTGCTTTCAGTATCTGGTGTGACCCCCTTGTGCAGCAATAACTGCAGATGAACGGGGCAGTGGTGCTCACTGGTTCAAGGCTCTGGGTTTTACTGATCAGAATGTCAGGAGTTCAACCCCCAGCACTGCCAAGCTATTGGCTGTTGGGCCCTTGGGCAAGGCCCAGTTAACCCTCAATTGGTCCGGTGTATAAATGAGATAAATGTAAGTCGCTCTGGATAAGGGCGTCTGCCAAATGCCATAAAAACTGTTTGGGGTAAGTGTTGATCAGTCCTGCCCATCGGCTCGGAGGAGTTTCAGCCTGTTCCTCAGTACAGAACAGCTTCAGCTCTGGGATGTTGGTGTGTTTCCTCACATGAACTGCTCGCTTCAGGATCTTCCACAACATTTCTACTGGATTAAGGTCAGGACTTTGACTCGGACGTTCCAAAACATTATCTTTATTCTTCTGTAACTGTTCTTTGGTAGAACGACTCGTGTGTTTAGGATCGTTGTCTTGCTGTATGACCCACTTTCTCTTCAGATTCAGTTCATGGACAGATGTCCTGATATTTTCCGTTAGAGTTCGCTGGTATCATTCAGATTCATTGTTCCATCAGTGATGGCGAGTCGTCCTGGTCCAGATGCAGCAAAACGGGTCCAAACCCTGACACTACCACCAGCATGTTTCACAGATGGGAGAAGGTTCTTCTGCCAGAATGCAGTGTTTTCCTTTTCCAAACATAACTCTTCTCATTTAAACCAAAATATTCTTATTTTGGTCTCCTCCGTCCGCAGAACATTTTTCCAGTAGTCTTCTGGCTCGTCCGCGTGATCTTTAACGAACTGCAGATGTGCAGCAGTGTTCTTTTTGGAGAGCGGAGGCTTTCTCCAGCAGTGTTCTTTTTGGAGAGCGGAGGCTTTCTCCTTGCAGCCCTGCCACGCACACCATCGTTGTTCAGTGTTCTCCTGATGGTGCACTCATGAACATTATCATTAGACAATGTGAGAGATGTAATATTGCACCAAGTATAATATTTTTGTCTCGTTTGTTTGAGTGGGTTCTCTTTATCTACTTTTGAGACTAGTGTGAAAATCTGATGATGTTTTAGATCACATTCATGCAGAAATATAGAACATTCTGAAGGGTTCACAAACTTTCAAGCAGCACTATAGATGGATCTCTACCAACCTTCTGTGTGTGCGTGCAGGTCTGGGTGCAGTAGCTGATCAGCTGAATCAGACGGAGATGGCCGTGCTGTTGAACCTGCTGCAGGGTCAAACCGACCGTCTCACTCTCCCTCAAATGGCTGAGCATCTCCTTGCTTCCTTTTCCTCCTCCTCCTCCTCCTCACTTCCTGTCCCTGACTCCGCCCCAGATGCTGACTCCACCCAACAGCTGGAGCTGCTCAGCCACACCCTCTCGTCTCTCATTCAGGCGTCCAATAGCGTGCCGGCTCCTCCTCCTCCACCTCCTCCTGCTGAAGCTCCTCAACCCGAGGCACCTCCCCCAGAAGCCCCACCCTCAGATGACACCACCGGCCTCCTCGCACTTCTCCTGAGCCAGCTGATAAAAGCTCCGCCCCAGGGGGTGGATCAAGGCGAGGAGAGCAACGGCGTCCAGTCGGACGGGGCGGTGACGAGAAGCAGCTCCGCCTCCCTTTCTGGCACCGACTGCAAGGGCAAGTCTGAGTTTACTCTCTAGGGGGCGTGGCTCAAAGCAAACCGAGGGCTGTGATTGGCCAAAGCAGTTTGGGGAGCTTCCTCGTGTGGCTCCTCGTAGTGTTAAATCTCCTCTTTATCAGAGCGATTGTATATTTTGAGATGTTTCTCATTATTTTTGTTTGTTTTTTTTTGTTGTTCCAGCAGTAGAAGTGACGCGCTGAAGAAATATAAAATAAATCAAAGTTTGTTTGTTTCAAATCCTTATTTTTCACTTTTCAGTAAGTTTTTAATGCCGTACGTTTCAATTTATAAAGTCAGTGTTGAGGTTTTTTTTTTTTTATGGGAACAAATACACACACAAGACATGTCTCCGTTGTCATGTGCTGCATCTTCCCATGTCGTCATTCATGTCATGTCAGCGTTTCTCATCGTGCCTCTCGGTCATCTCGATATCCTCGTTAAGGCCACGTTAACGAGCTCAATCACACTGAAACTGACCTCCATGAGCTTTTTCCTTACAAGTGAACCCAAGCTAGAGGTGCACCACGTTCACACCGGCAGCCGACGAGTCTCGTCACACTTGTGGGCGTGACCTGTCCAGAACTTTATTTAAAGTGAGCGTAGAGTTAGAGCCGGGCCCATCTTTACATGATTGATATTTACATTCCGATTCAGTAAGGGCTGTAACTCCCCTTCGCTGCTACAGGGTTGTCTTCTATAACCAGTCATTTGGAGCAGATCAATTTGCATAAAATTAGCAGAAAAATGAAGATGCTTTGGGGTGTGCTCCTGTGAGCGCAGAGAAAACCGACGATACAGGAACACACACTCTCTCACACACACTACATCAGTGGAGCTGTGAACGCGGTCAGATCTGATCCGGTGTGTTAGTGTGAGATCGGACCGTTATTAACCCTCAAGGTGCATGTAAGAATAAAGGAGTAATGGAGCACTAACGTTCTGGTGGTGTCTCTCGTCATTATTCACTAAAGTGAGCGAGCAGGAGCACTGATCACACAGTCCAGTGTTTATTACTGTTTAATAACATGTTTCTAATCCCTCACGTCTGCACTGGGGTTATGATCAGGGGTGTGGAGGATTATATACGTTACGTTTCCTCTGTCGCAGTGCGCCTCCTGATTTTCATCTGTGTTGTGTTTTTTTCTGGGTTTGGGGGGTGTGTGTGTGTGTGTGAGAGAGAGAGAGAGAACCTGGTGTCACAGTATGTGCTCTCGGCCTTCAGCGGTCACACGTTGAATAAATTATGAGCGAAACACGAACAGCATGTCTTTCTTTTTCCTTTCCTTCTTTTTTCATTTCATTGTTTTCACCTCGTCATTATTTTCACTGCACTGACATCAAGAGTTTTATGAAAATCCAAAGCGTTATGAAATAAATCTGAGGTGCGGTGAGTTCTGACAGAGTAACGCTGCAGTAACAGGGAGACGCCTCGGGAGGGCGCTGTCTCTCTTACTGATCATTTACTGTACAAAAGATTACTTACTGTAAATAAAATAAACTTGTAATTAAAACATTTACATTAAAGAATGTATTGCTTATGGTAAACAATATGAATTTCTTATAAATAAAAAAATAACGCATCATAATACTGTAATTTCACCACTAATGAGGTGTAGATAAAAATTACATCATTAAAATAATAAAACTGTTCTAAATATATTCATCTTGTAGTTTAAAGAAAACTGAAATTATTTTATTTATAATGTGTAATCATTTGATATTCATAATAACTCAATTTATTTTCTAATAAGATATTTTAATCTGAGCAGTGTTTTATTTAGACAGAAAAAGAACTGTTACTCAGTAATATTACAGTTTAGTAGTCATTTTTAAAAAATAATTTCATTTAAAATAAGATTTTATTTAATGGTTTTAATTTATTCATAAGTAACAAATTATAAATTCATTTGTTTATAAGAAGTTATTTGTGTTAAATTTGTATAGAATTTTTTTTAATCTATAAAAAAAAACAATCATTAATACATTCTATTTATTTTGTGCAATAATTGTTTTATTAATAATGTATACTTTTTTCTAAGCTCTAAGGAGGATACTGGGTGTAGACTGGATTAGACGCCTGAGTCTCAGTCCTGCGGAGTCTCCGTGTTAACACTTTATTACAGTTCTCTCACCTGGTGTGTGTGTGTTTATTCTGAGCGTTAATGTTTAATCTGATCTCCTGTGTGAAGTCAGCGGAGCTTCAGACTCCGAACTCCTCCTGCTGTAAATATTAGAATGAAATGGGAAGGTGTGGTGTACAGGAAGTGATGTGGGTCAGTTAGAGACCGGCGTGAGGGTTGGTGATGTTCACGTTCATCACTTCTCTTATTCCTCTCTCGTCTTACAGAAACCTGTAGAACAGCGGAATAAATCACGAGACCGGGATTCCGTTCATTAGATCGTTAAAACGACATTAGAAAACAGGATGAGGTTTTATTCCATTAATCAGTACATGACGATGGGAAGTGGTCATTTTATTAGGTACAGTGGGTAAATTTCAGTGAAGTGGAGCTTTATTAAGTGAAGCTTGTTTATTTATTTATTTTTAACAGCTTCACTTATTATTTCTATTCCATTACTTTGTTTTTCTCTGATCAGACCTGATGATGATGATAATCATTTTAAATATTTGAAATATATTTTATAATATAAATGAGAATTTATAATAAATGTTATAAAATATCGTTTATAATAAAGAATATCTCTGATACATTTCAACAGCACTTCTTACTGATTTAAATATGGAGTACGGTTTTTATTTGTAGGTTTTGTGGGTTTTTTGGTAGGTTTTTAGTTGCCACTGAAACTTGGAACAGCAAGGCCAATTCCTTTTTTTTTTTTGTTCTTTTTTTTTTAGGTTGTAGACATTTGGGTTTGAGATCAAAAGATGGAGGTGAGAAGAGTTTAGAATTTCAGATTTGATTTTCTGGTATTTATATGTAGACGTGTTAAACGACATAGCACATCTTGTATCAGACAACACAATTTGGAGGTGAGCGAAAATATTGGAACACAGGGCTGCCAGGTGTTTCTTGCTCCCCAGGTGCTGTTACATAGATTGTTTAAACAACACATAGCTCTGAACATCTACTCATGGTTTTAACCTTCAGTTTCACCTGTGAAGACTGCATTTGTTGTTAAAAAGGACAAACCAACATGACGATCAGGGAGCTGTCTATGGGAGAAGAGCGAGCCATTCTGAAGCTGATGAAAAGAGGGAAAATCATTCAGAGGCACTGCACAGACATTGGGTATAACCAGTACAACAATCTGGAATGTCCTGAAAAAGAAAGAAACCGCTGGTGTGCTGAGGAACAGACGCCGAACGGGTCGGCCAGGGAAAACAGCTGCCGATAACAAACATTGTGAGAGCTGTGAAGAAAAACCCGAATATAAGTCAGTGACATCATCAGCGACCTCCCCAGGGCAGAGTGATTGTATCACCATCCAGCATTGGAAGAAGACTTGGAGAGCAGAAATATAGAGGACATACCACAAGATGTAAACCACTCATCAGCAGTAAGAGTCAGAAATCCAGACTGGAATTCACAAAGAAATACAGAGATGATCCACAAACGTCCTGAACCGACATGAACCTCTACCAAAGTGATGGAAAGACCAAAGTGTGGAGAAAGAAAGGATCTGATCATGATCCAGAACATACAAGCTCATCTGTGAAACAAGGTGGAGGTAGCGTCATGGCTGAAAGGATCTGCAGTAGAAACCTGGAGAAGCTTCACAGAAGAAGAAACAGCGGTTTGGTGTCAGCGAGTCGCAGGAGTGATGCAGTTACTGCGAGTAACAGATACGCAACTGAATATCAAGTGTTATTTACTCTCATTTACTTCAGGACCGCTCTGTTCCTATACTTTTGCTCACATAATAATTGGTTGTCTGATACAGGAGGTTCTGTGTTTTACGTCTAGATGTAAACACCAGGAAATAAAAACTGAAATCCTGATCTATCTTCTCATATTCATCTTTTCATCTCGATCACATGAATTGACCTTGCTGTTCCAATAGTTTTGGAGGGGACTGTACTTATTGGCATGTCATTGTTCCGCCCCTCAGTGGTGTGTAAATCATCACTACACTAACACTGGAGAGTTCTCAGAAGTTCTCTGTCTCAGGGTTGTGTGTTTAAACTGATTCAAGTGTGAAACTGAGTGAGAGTCTAAAGGGGCAGTAGGTGATACAGGACCAGGCCTTTAAAGTTTAAATAGGTCGCTGAATCTGATTTGAATGATTTCTTTTATTCCTTGAGCCCTGCCCATCATTCCCACCCATATATGCAAAGCTCCGCCTCAGAGCCTACGGTGATTAGTGTTAGCATTAGTGAGGACCAGCAGCTCGACCAGCAGCTCGAGCTGCAGCTGTATAAACACACAGGTTTGAACAGAACCTTATGACTAACTATCTTATAACTGAACATAAGTGTTATTAGGCAGTAATTACTATTATATGCACACTTTGACGAGCTAGTAGGAGTGGGTATGAGCTAGTAGGAGTGGTTATGAGTTAGTAGGGGTGGGTAGTAGGAGTGGGTATGAGCTAGTAGGGGTGGGTAGTAGGTGTGGTTATGAGTTAGTAGGAGTGGGTAGTAGGTGTGGTTATGAGTTAATAGGGGTGGGTAGTAGGAGTGGGTATGAGTTAGTAGGAGTGGGTAGTAGGTGTGGTTATGAGTTAGTAGGGGTGGGTAGTAGGAGTGGGTATGAGTTAGTAGGGGTGGGTAGTAGGAGTGGTTGAGTTAGTAGGAGTGGGTAGTAGGAGTGGTTATGAGTTAGTAGGGGTGGGTAGTAGGAGTGGGTATGAGCTAGTAGGAGTGGGTAGTAGGTGTGGTTATGAGTTAGTAGGAGTGGGTAGTAGGTGTGGTTATGAGTTAATAGGGGTGGGTAGTAGGAGTGGGTATGAGTTAGTAGGAGTGGGTAGTAGGTGTGGTTATGAGTTAGTAGGGGTGGGTAGTAGGAGTGGGTATGAGTTAGTAGGGGTGGGTAGTAGGAGTGGTTGAGTTAGTAGGAGTGGGTAGTAGGAGTGGTTATGAGTTAGTAGGAGTGGGTAGTAGGAGTGGGTATGAGTTAGTAGGAGTGGGTAGTAGGAGTGGGTATGAGTTAGTAGGGGTGGGTAGTAGGTGTGGTTATGAGTTAGTAGGGGTGGGTAGTAGGAGTGGTTATGAGTTAGTAGGGGTGGGTAGTAGGAGTGGTTATGAGTTAGTAGGAGTGGGTAGTGGGTGTGGTTATGAGTTAGTAGGAGTGGGTAGTAGGTGTGGTTATGAGTTAGTAGGGGTGGGTAGTAGGTGTGGGTATGAGTTAGTAGGGGTGGGTAGTAGGTGTGGTTATGAGTTAATAGGGGTGGGTAGTAGGAGTGGGTATGAGTTAGTAGGGGTGGGTAGTAGGAGTGGGTATGAGTTAGTAGGGGTGGGTAGTAGGAGTGGGTATGAGTTAGTAGGGGTGGGTAGTAGGTGTGGGTATGAGTTAGTAGGGGTGGGTAGTAGGTGTGGTTATGAGTTAGTAGGGGTGGGTAGTAGGAGTGGTTATGAGTTAATAGGGGTGGGTAGTAGGTGTGGTTATGAGTTAGTAGGGGTGGGTAGTAGGTGTGGTTATGAGTTAGTAGGGGTGGGTAGTAGGAGTGGTTATGAGTTAGTAGGGGTGGGTAGTAGGTGTGGTTATGAGTTAGTAGGGGTGGGTAGTAGGAGTGGGTATGAGTTAGTAGGAGTGGGTAGTAGGAGTGGTTATGAGTTAATAGGGGTGGGTAGTAGGTGTGGTTATGAGTTAGTAGGGGTGGGTAGTAGGTGTGGTTATGAGTTAGTAGGGGTGGGTAGTAGGAGTGGTTATGAGTTAGTAGGGGTGGGTAGTAGGTGTGGGTATGAGTTAGTAGGGGTGGGTAGTAGGAGTGGTTATGAGTTAGTAGGGGTGGGTAGTAGGTGTGGTTATGAGTTAGTAGGGGTGGGTAGTAGGAGTGGTTATGAGTTAGTAGGAGTGGGTAGTGGGTGTGGTTATGAGTTAGTAGGAGTGGGTAGTGGGTGTGGTTATGAGTTAGTAGGGGTGGGTAGTAGGAGTGGTTATGAGTTAATAGGGGTGGGTAGTAGGTGTGGGTATGAGTTAGTAGGGGTGGGTAGTAGGTGTGGTTATGAGTTAGTAGGGGTGGGTAGTAGGAGTGGTTATGAGTTAGTAGGGGTGGGTAGTAGGTGTGGTTATGAGTTAGTAGGAGTGGGTAGTAGGAGTGGTTATGAGTTAGTAGGAGTGGGTAGTAGGAGTGGGTATGAGTTAGTAGGGGTGGGTAGTAGGTGTGGGTATGAGTTAGTAGGGGTGGGTAGTAGGTGTGGTTATGAGTTAGTAGGGGTGGGTAGTAGGAGTGGTTATGAGTTAGTAGGGGTGGGTAGTAGGTGTGGTTATGAGTTAGTAGGAGTGGGTAGTAGGAGTGGTTATGAGTTAGTAGGAGTGGGTAGTAGGAGTGGGTATGAGTTAGTAGGGGTGGGTAGTAGGTGTGGGTATGAGTTAGTAGGGGTGGGTAGTAGGTGTGGTTATGAGTTAGTAGGGGTGGGTAGTAGGAGTGGTTATGAGTTAATAGGGGTGGGTAGTAGGTGTGGGTATGAGTTAGTAGGAGTGGGTAGTAGGAGTGGTTATGAGTTAGTAGGGGTGGGTAGTAGGTGTGGTTATGAGTTAGTAGGGGTGGGTAGTAGGTGTGGTTATGAGTTAGTAGGGGTGGGTAGTAGGAGTGGTTATGAGTTAGTAGGGGTGGGTAGTAGGAGTGGTTGAGTTAGTAGGGGTGGGTAGTAGGAGTGGTTATGAGTTAATAGGGGTGGGTAGTAGGAGTGGTTATGAGTTAGTAGGGGTGGGTAGTAGGTGTGGTTATGAGTTAATAGGGGTGGGTAGTAGGAGTGGTTATGAGTTAGTAGGGGTGGGTAGTAGGAGTGGTTATGAGTTAGTAGGGGTGGGTAGTAGGTGTGGGTATGAGTTAGTAGGGGTGGGTAGTAGGTGTGGTTATGAGTTAGTAGGGGTGGGTAGTAGGAGTGGTTATGAGTTAATAGGGGTGGGTAGTAGGTGTGGGTATGAGTTAGTAGGAGTGGGTAGTAGGAGTGGTTATGAGTTAGTAGGAGTGGGTAGTAGGAGTGGTTATGAGTTAGTAGGGGTGGGTAGTAGGTGTGGGTATGAGTTAGTAGGGGTGGGTAGTAGGTGTGGTTATGAGTTAATAGGGGTGGGTAGTAGGTGTGGGTATGAGTTAGTAGGGGTGGGTAGTAGGTGTGGTTATGAGTTAGTAGGGGTGGGTAGTAGGAGTGGTTGAGTTAGTAGGGGTGGGTAGTAGGAGTGGTTATGAGTTAGTAGGGGTGGGTAGTAGGAGTGGTTATGAGTTAATAGGGGTGGGTAGTAGGTGTGGGTATGAGTTAGTAGGAGTGGGTAGTAGGAGTGGTTATGAGTTAGTAGGGGTGGGTAGTAGGAGTGGTTATGAGTTAGTAGGAGTGGGTAGTAGGAGTGGTTATGAGTTAGTAGGGGTGGGTAGTAGGTGTGGTTATGAGTTAGTAGGAGTGGGTAGTGGGTGTGGGTATGAGTTAGTAGGGGTGGGTAGTAGGAGTGGTTATGAGTTAGTAGGAGTGGGTAGTAGGAGTGGTTATGAGTTAGTAGGGGTGGGTAGTAGGTGTGGTTATGAGTTAGTAGGGGTGGGTAGTAGGAGTGGTTGAGTTAGTAGGGGTGGGTAGTAGGAGTGGTTATGAGTTAGTAGGAGTGGGTAGTAGGAGTGGTTATGAGTTAGTAGGGGTGGGTAGTAGGTGTGGTTATGAGTTAGTAGGGGTGGGTAGTAGGAGTGGGTATGAGTTAGTAGGAGTGGGTAGTAGGAGTGGTTATGAGTTAGTAGGAGTGGGTAGTGGGTGTGGTTATGAGTTAGTAGGGGTGGGTAGTAGGTGTGGTTATGAGTTAGTAGGGGTGGGTATGAGTTAGTAGGGGTGGGTAGTAGGTGTGGTTATGAGTTAGTAGGGGTGGGTAGTAGGTGTGGTTATGAGTTAGTAGGGGTGGGTAGTAGGAGTGGTTATGAGTTAGTAGGGGTGGGTAGTAGGAGTGGGTATGAGTTAGTAGGAGTGGGTAGTAGGAGTGGTTATGAGTTAGTAGGGGTGGGTAGTAGGTGTGGGTATGAGTTAGTAGGGGTGGGTAGTAGGAGTGGTTATGAGTTAGTAGGGGTGGGTAGTAGGTGTGGGTATGAGTTAGTAGGGGTGGGTAGTAGGAGTGGTTATGAGTTAGTAGGGGTGGGTAGTAGGAGTGGGTATGAGTTAGTAGGAGTGGGTAGTAGGAGTGGTTATGAGTTAGTAGGGGTGGGTAGTAGGTGTGGGTATGAGTTAGTAGGGGTGGGTAGTAGGAGTGGTTATGAGTTAGTAGGAGTGGGTAGTGGGTGTGGTTATGAGTTAGTAGGGGTGGGTAGTAGGTGTGGGTATGAGTTAGTAGGGGTGGGTAGTAGGAGTGGTTATGAGTTAGTAGGAGTGGGTAGTAGGTGTGGTTATGAGTTAGTAGGAGTGGGTAGTAGGTGTGGTTATGAGTTAGTAGGGGTGGGTAGTAGGTGTGGTTATGAGTTAGTAGGGGTGGGTAGTAGGTGTGGTTATGAGTTAGTAGGGGTGGGTAGTAGGTGTGGTTATGAGTTAGTAGGGGTGGGTAGTAGGTGTGGGTATGAGTTAGTAGGGGTGGGTAGTAGGTGTGGTTATGAGTTAGTAGGGGTGGGTAGTAGGAGTGGTTATGAGTTAGTAGGAGTGGGTAGTGGGTGTGGTTATGAGTTAGTAGGAGTGGGTAGTAGGAGTGGGTATGAGTTAGTAGGAGTGGGTAGTAGGAGTGGGTATGAATTAGTAGGAGTGGGTAGTAGGTGTGGTTATGAGTTAGTAGGAGTGGGTAGTAGGTGTGGTTATGAGTTAGTAGGGGTGGGTAGTAGGAGTGGTTATGAGTTAGTAGGAGTGGGTAGTAGGTGTGGTTATGAGTTAGTAGGGGTGGGTAGTAGGAGTGGTTATGAGTTAGTAGGGGTGGGTAGTAGGAGTGGGTATGAGTTAGTAGGGGTGGGTAGTAGGAGTGGGTATGAGTTAGTAGGGGTGGGTAGTAGGTGTGGTTATGAGTTAGTAGGGGTGGGTAGTAGGAGTGGGTATGAGTTAGTAGGGGTGGGTAGTAGGTGTGGTTATGAGTTAGTAGGGGTGGGTAGTAGGAGTGGTTATGAGTTAATAGGGGTGGGTAGTAGGTGTGGTTATGAGTTAGTAGGAGTGGGTAGTAGGAGTGGGTATGAATTAGTAGGAGTGGGTAGTAGGTGTGGTTATGAGTTAGTAGGAGTGGGTAGTAGGTGTGGTTATGAGTTAGTAGGGGTGGGTAGTAGGAGTGGTTATGAGTTAGTAGGAGTGGGTAGTAGGTGTGGTTATGAGTTAGTAGGGGTGGGTAGTAGGTGTGGTTATGAGTTAGTAGGAGTGGGTAGTAGGAGTGGTTATGAGTTAGTAGGGGTGGGTAGTAGGAGTGGTTATGAGTTAGTAGGGGTGGGTAGTAGGTGTGGTTATGAGTTAGTAGGGGTGGGTAGTAGGTGTGGTTATGAGTTAGTAGGAGTGGGTAGTAGGAGTGGTTATGAGTTAGTAGGGGTGGGTAGTAGGAGTGGTTATGAGTTAATAGGGGTGGGTAGTAGGTGTGGTTATGAGTTAGTAGGAGTGGGTAGTAGGAGTGGGTATGAATTAGTAGGAGTGGGTAGTAGGTGTGGTTATGAGTTAGTAGGAGTGGGTAGTAGGTGTGGTTATGAGTTAGTAGGGGTGGGTAGTAGGAGTGGTTATGAGTTAGTAGGAGTGGGTAGTAGGAGTGGTTATGAGTTAGTAGGGGTGGGTAGTAGGAGTGGGTATGAGTTAGTAGGGGTGGGTAGTAGGTGTGGTTATGAGTTAGTAGGGGTGGGTAGTAGGAGTGGGTATGAGTTAGTAGGGGTGGGTAGTAGGTGTGGTTATGAGTTAGTAGGGGTGGGTAGTAGGAGTGGTTATGAGTTAATAGGGGTGGGTAGTAGGTGTGGTTATGAGTTAGTAGGAGTGGGTAGTAGGAGTGGGTATGAATTAGTAGGAGTGGGTAGTAGGTGTGGTTATGAGTTAGTAGGAGTGGGTAGTAGGTGTGGTTATGAGTTAGTAGGAGTGGGTATTGTGGCAGAGTTAAACTGCTGTGTTTAAATAATAAATTAACCCTTTCTCTGTCTCCATCTGCTGGTGAAGAGGTGCACAGACATCACTGTCTCTTATAATCACTCACATCACACACTACACACATCATACACTACACTACACACATCATTCACTACACACATACACTACACTAAACACATACACCACACACACTACACTACACACATCATTCACTACAGACATCATACACCACACACACTACACACATCATACACTACACACTCCATACACTACACACATCATTCACTACACACACCATACACTACACTACACACGTCATTCACTACACACACCATACATTACACACATCATACACCACACACATACACTACACACATCATACACCACACACACTACACTACACACATCATTCACTACAGACATCATACACCACACACATCATTCACTACACACTCCATACATTACACACATCATACACCACACACACTACACTACACACATCATTCACTACACACATCATACACCACACACATACACTACACACACCATACACTACACACACCATACACTACACACATCATACACTACACACATCATACACCACACACACTACACTACACACATCATTCACTACACACATCATACACCACACACATACACTACACACACCATACACTACACACACCATACACTACACACATCATACACTACACACACTACACTACACACATCATACACTACACACATCATACACCACACACACTACACTACACACATCATTCACTACACACATCATACACCACACACACTACACTACACTACACTACGTACACTACACCCTCCACACACACTACACACATCATACACGTCATACAGTATACACACCACACACTACACACGCACTACATGCATCATATACACACACCACACATCATACATTTCACAGATCATACACCATTCACACCACACACTACACAGATCTTACACTACACACACCCCATACACTATACACTTCATAAACTACAGACATCATACACTACACACCACTCACTACACACCACACGCATCATACACACACTACACACACCACTCACTACACACATCATACACCATACATTACACACTACACACATCATACACACACTACACACACCAGACATTACACACATCATACACTACACACATCATACACCATTCACACTACACAGATCGTACACTACACACATCGTACACACACTACACGCAGTACAACAATATGTGTGTAGTGTGATGTGTGTGTGTGTGTGTGTATTTTCGTACTTGTCAACGTCTTCTACATGTTGCATAGTAGTTTCATGCAGGAACTGTGTTTTGTTTTTATCCATTGCCATGCTAAAGATGACAAAGCTGACTTTGATACACACACACACACCACACACATTACATCACAGTCACACTACACAGACACATACCACACATGCAGTGTTTGCTCACTGTTGTTATTATTGTTGTTGGTTGTTGTTTTAGACTCGACCCTCTTCAGTGAGAAGCCTCTCACCCCTGCTCCACTGCTGACCCATGACCCAGCGACCCCGGCTGCTCCGTCTGCCCAGTTGGATGATCTTCATGGCGACGTGGCGTCTGCGCTCCTGCAGCTCATTTCGCAGCATGGCTCAGAGGGCAAGCCCTCTTCCTCAGACTCTCAGTGTCTGAAAGAGACGCAGCCGCCGTCCTCGTATTCCTCTCCGGGAGTGCTAATCTTCAGCCAGCCTGAACGTGATGCTAACAGTGCTAATGCTAACGCAGGAGCTCAGTACCCCCGTGACCAGGACCTCCGTTTCACCCTGGGGTCCTGCGGGGAGGACAGACAGGAGAGCGAGTCCTGAAGCTAAACTACTGTTTCTGTCTAATGTTCATCAGGACTGGCCTCGACACGGATTTTACACTTCACACACTTCTGAGGCTGTTCATTCTACACACACACACACACACACACGCACACACACACACACGCGCGCTTTACTTTATATCCGTTCTTCAATATGACTGGATCCTGACCGAAACCTGAACACAACAACAATACGTCTCTCAACATCATGACTTCTTCACTTTCAGTTACAGCGACTGGATAAAAGAATGTTTTTGTAAATAATTTGTTTTTTCTGTTTATTAAATGAAGCTGAGTGACAGAGTGGCGTGTTTATTTAGTGTGAGAGTGAGACGTGTTCAGTGTGTATATACAGCGTGAGAGTGAGACAGTTCAGTGTGTATATACGGCGTGAGAGTGAGACGTGTTCAGTGTGTATATACGGCGTGAGAGTGAGACGGTTCAGTGTGTATATACAGCGTGAGAGTGAGACAGTTCAGTGTGTATATACAGTGTGAGAGTGAGACGTGTTCAGTGTGTATATACGGCGTGAGAGTGAGACAGTTCAGTGTGTATATACAGCGTGAGAGTGAGACGTGTTCAGTGTGTATATACAGCGTGAGAGTGAGACGGTTCAGTGTGTATATACAGCGTGAGAGTGAGACGGTTCAGTGTGTATATACAGCGTGAGAGTGAGACGGTTCAGTGTGTATATACAGCGTGAGAGTGAGACGGTTCAGTGTGTATATACAGCGTGAGAGTGAGACGTGTTTAGTGTGTATATACGGCGTGAGAGTGAGACAGTTCAGTGTGTATATACGGCGTGAGAGTGAGACGTGTTCAGTGTGTATATACAGCGTGAGAGTGAGACGGTTCAGTGTGTATATACAGCGTGAGAGTGAGACGGTTCAGTGTGTATATACAGCGTGAGAGTGAGACGGTTCAGTGTGTATATACAGCGTGAGAGTGAGACGGTTCAGTGTGTATATACGGCGTGAGAGTGAGACGGTTCAGTGTATATACGGCGTGAGAGTGAGACGGTTCAGTGTGTATATACGGCGTGAGAGTGAGACGTGTTCAGTGTGTATATACGGCGTGAGAGTGAGACGGTTCAGTGTATATACGGCGTGAGAGTGAGACGGTTCAGTGTGTATATACGGCGTGAGAGTGAGACGTGTTCAGTGTGTATATACGGCGTGAGAGTGAGACGTGTTCAGTGTGTATATACGGCGTGAGAGTGAGACGTGTTCAGTGTGTATATACGGCGTGAGAGTGAGACGTGTTCAGTGTGTATATACGGCGTGAGAGTGAGACGGTTCAGTGTGTATATACGGCGTGAGAGTGAGACAGTTCAGTGTGTATATACAGCGTGAGAGTGAGACGGTTCAGTGTGTATATACAGCGTGAGAGTGAGACGGTTCAGTGTGTATATACGGCGTGAGAGTGAGACGGTTCAGTGTATATACGGCGTGAGAGTGAGACGTGTTCAGTGTGTATATACGGCGTGAGAGTGAGACGTGTTCAGTGTGTATATACGGCGTGAGAGTGAGACGTGTTCAGTGTGTATATACGGCGTGAGAGTGAGACGTGTTCAGTGTGTATATACGGCGTGAGAGTGAGACGGTTCAGTGTGTATATACAGCGTGAGAGTGAGACAGTTCAGTGTGTATATACGGCGTGAGAGTGAGACGGTTCAGTGTGTATATACAGTGTGAGAGTGAGACGGTTCAGTGTTGAGTGAGCAAAGAAAAGGAGAAGTGAGGTGAGATAGAAAGGAAGGAAGGAAGATGAGAAAGACAGGAAAAAGTAAAAAGAGGAAGAGTGAGAGAGAATGAAAAGAGAATAAAAGATTTTGTGCCTGGATTTTATAATTAAACTGAAACATTAAATGTAATTATTTAAAAATATTTAAAAGTGAAAGTTTTGCCATTGCTCTCACACGTACTCTCACACGTACTCTCACACGTACTCTCACACGTACTCTCACACGTTTCATTACACTGCTTTACATAAGGTGAAGAGAGAGAAAAAGAATAAAGAGAAGTGAGGAAAGAGATAAAGAACTCTGTGTCTCTCTCTGTGTGTCTCTCCCGCACAGTGTCTCTCTCTCTCTCTCTCTCTCTCTCTCTCTCTCTCTCTCTCTCTCTCTCTCTCTCTCTCTCTCTCTCTCTGTGTCTCTCCCGCACAGTGTCTCTCTCTCTCTCTCTCTCTCTCTCTCTCTCTCTCTCTCTCTCTCTCTCTCTCTCAAAATCTCTTGTTCACAAATAGAGGACAGAAGCGGCTCAGCCACAACTGGACCAGATTATCTTTTATTTTAAAACACACACACAAGCTCCTCCTTCTCTCTCTCTCTCTCTCTCTCACTCACTCACTCACTCACACACGTTTACAAACCCTTTTTCATTTTCAGTCTCAGGGCTGTGTTGTGTTTGTGTTGTGGAGATCAAGAGAGGACGAGAGACTCTCACTCAGAGAGAGCGAGAGGGAGAGAGAGAGGTTTAGAAAGAAGTGGACTCTGCACCAGTGTGTGTGTGTGTAACATTTTACCACGGAGGACAATTTACTGGACATACCATATAAACTGTGTGTGAGTACGTGTGTGTGTGTGTGTGTGTGTGTGTGTGTGTGTGTGTGTGGAGGATGATGGAGGCATCAGAAGTTCACGAGGAAGCAAAGGAGAAGAAGAAGATCCACTTCGCAGTTCCTGCTACAGCCCCGACTCAACTTGACCCCCGCCAGGTGGAGATGGTGGGTGACCCCACACACACACACACACACACACACACACACAATGGGTTTGTGTAATTACAGATAATTTAACTGTAACAATTTAATATTTTCTGAAATATTGTCCTGTCCTTAAAATATCAATATCAGCTGAGACTCTGTGTGTGTGTGTGTGTGTGTGTGTGTGTGTGTGTGTGTGTGTGTGTGTGTGTGCGTACACTCTGTAATCTGATTAGACGGTTAACTATCAGCTTGTGTAAACACTGCATTCCGGTGTCTGATGTAAACTCCTGTGTGTGTGTGTGTGTGTGTGTGTGTGTGTGTGTAAACAGGAGCACAGGGCCGCCGTCGACTCCTTTATCTCTCACACTCTCTCTCTCTGACAAACACACTCACACACACACACACACTCACACACACACACACACTCACACACACACACACACACACACAGTCTGATCACAGTTAGAGATCTTTACTGGATGTTAGTGTGTATGTTTGGAATCAGCTCCTTCTGTTGTGTGTCTGTTCTTGTTGTTTTTCTCGCGCTACGTTTCGGGGTCAGTTTGTAAAACTCCAGACTTCCTCAGTTCTTCCTTCAAACCTAAACGCAGACGGATGTAGGAACATGTAGGATGTAGGCTGCATGTGAACAGAACGGAGGAAAATCCCGAATCATTTTGTGCTTTACGGTAATGACGTGACGGTCTGGGTGACGTGTTATCGCTCGGAGGTCGGCGGCGTGCTGGTGAAATGTCGGCGTGAGGAGAGGGGTGTAGCGAGAGGCTCGTACTGTGCAGTAAATCGGTGAAACGTCTCGCCCCGACTCTCCCCGCCGCTGATTGGTCGCTGCCATGGTGAGTATCGTGACATCGCATGCCTCCAGCGTGAATTTAAATTCTCCAACGTTTGGCCAAAAAGTTTCACACGTAAGCGTGGTTCCATCTTCTTCTGTCACGTGCGCGCTCTGGGGAAGCGTGTATACACACGTGAGGAAGAGTGTTAAAGCTGGGAAGGAAGCAGTGGAGATGGTTGGTGTCTCTGGTGAGTGTGTGAGTGTATGTAGCTAGTGCTGTTAGCTCACGTTGTTAATCTAATCTGAGAATGAACCCGAGTGAGTATCACGTAAATCACACCGTAGA
>NC_030439.2:21400342-21410342 GCF_001660625.3 Ictalurus punctatus
CCCAGACCATGACACTCCCACCACCATGCTTGACTGTAGGCAAGACACTCGTCTTTGTACTCCTCACCTGGTTGCCCCACACACGCTTGACACCATCTGAACCAAATAAGTTTATCTTGGTCTCATCAGACCACAGGACATGGTTCCAGTAATCCATGTGCTTAGTCTGCTTGTCTTCAGCAAACTGTTTGCAGGCTTTCTCGTGCATCATCTTTAGAAGAGGCTTCCTTCAGACCAATCTGATGCAGTGTGTGGCGTATGGTCTGAGCACTGACAGGCTGACCCCCCACCTCTTCAACGTCTGCAGCAGTGCTGGCAGCACTCATACATCTATTTCCCAAACACAACCTCTGGATATGACGCTGAGCACGTGCACTCAACTTCTTTGGTGGACCATGGCGAGGCCTGTTCTGAGTGGAACCGGTCCTGTTAAACCGCTGTATGGTCTTGGCCGCCGTGCTGCAGCTCAGTGTCAGGGTCTTGGCGATCTTCTTATAGCCTAGGCCATCTTTATGTAGAGCAGCAATTCTTTTTTTCAGATCCTCAGAGAGTTCTTTGCCATGAGGTGCCATGTTGAACTTCCAGTGACCAGTATGAGGGAGTGTGAGAGCGATGACACCAAGTTTAACACACCTGCTCCCCATCACACCTGAGACCTTGTAACACTAACAAGTCACATGACCCCGGGGAGGGAAAATGGCTAATTGGGCCCAATATGGACATTTTCACTTAGGGGTGTACTCACTTTTGTTGCCAGCGGTTTAGACATTAATGGCTGTGTGTTGAGGTATTTTGAGGGGACGGCACATTTACACTGTTACACAAGCTGTACACTCACTACTTTACATTGTAGCAAAGTGTCATTTCTTCAGTGTTTCACATGAAAAGATATCATCAAATATTTACACAAATGTGAGGGGTGTACTCACTTTTGTGAGATACTGATATATACAATATAATATACAATATATATGTGTGTATATACACGCATCAGCTTTAGATGAATCCGCGTACAGACATGTTCTCCTGTTAAATCTATAACGCTGACTACACTTCAGTGTTCTGAGGTAAATATTCAGCACTCATTACCACTCAGGTGCTAACACCGTTACACACTTACACCTCGGGTCTGCGCTCTTTTCTAATAATTCACCCGAACGGAACTACTTTAGCCGTGCATTTAGTGAAAAATAATTGCACTCCTCAGACAGAATGCGTGTCAGCCAATCAGAATCGCGAACTCAACAGCGCTGTGGTATAATAAAGATAAACTCTGAGGTGTTTTTTCCTGCTTTGTAGCTGAACCAGGTCGAATATGACGTCATTCTGAACTCTTTCTCTGTAAATCAAATGCAGCAATAAACTGTAGAGTAAAATGTGTTATTCCCCCTTAAAGCAGGAAACGAGCTGATTCTCCTCTGATCACGTGTGAAACGTGTGTGAGTGTTCCCCTGTGAGACGCTGTTAATGCACGTTATTTCATTCTTTTGGCATTTTATAAATATATATTTATATGCTATAGTTGTTGTATTTGTTTAGGTGCTGATTGTGTAGTCAGTCGTGTTTTGGACACCTCACAACGCTCCAAAAACAAAGAGCAGACTGGAATTTAATCTCAGAGGAGAGACGTGTGAACTGACGTGAAGTGACGTGAGCTCGAGCCGAAGTTGACGACGTCATGGTGAGAGTGTGGAGGTGTAATAACTCATCACCAGCAGGGGGCGATGTGTTCCAACGATGACCAGATTCAATCACACACTACACCCATAACACACACAGCTCTGACACACACACCTGAGACTCAGTGACTAATGCTTATAATAAAGCGCTGCTGCATTCTGCATTCTGATTGGTCGTCAGGTGTTGATTAATTCTCTATAACAACAGCTCTGACAATATTAATACACTCTCTCTGTGACAAACTGCAGGGGTTCTGTCTTATGAACTGTAAGAGACAGAAAAAAGAGAGGGAATAAAGAGAGGGAATAAAGAGAGAGAGAGAATAAGGAGAGGGAATAAAGAGAGGGAATATAGAGATCGAATAAAGAGAGAGAATAAAGAAAGAGAATAGAGGGAATAAAGAGAGAATAAAGAGAGAGAATAAAGAGAGAGAATAGAGAGAGAGAGAATAAAGAGAGGGAGAATAAGGAGAGGGAATAAAGAGAGAGAATAGAGAGAGAGAGAATAAAGAGAGAGAATAAAGAGAGAGAGAATAAGGAGAGGGAATAAAGAGAGAGAATAAAGAGAGAGAGAATAAGGAGAGGGAATAAAGAGAGAGAATAGAGAGAGAGAATAAAGAGAGAGAATAGAGAGAGAGAATAAAGAGAGAGAATAAAGAGAGAGAGAATAGAGAGAGAGAATAAAGAGAGAGAATAAAGAGAGAGAATAAAGAGAGAGAGAATAAGGAGAGGGAATAAAGAGAGAGAATAAAGAGAGAGAGAATAAGGAGAGGGAATAAAGAGAGAGAATAGAGAGAGAGAATAAAGAGAGAGAATAAAGAGAGAGAATAAAGAGAGAGAGAATAAGGAGAGGGAATAAAGAGAGAGAATAGAGAGAGAGAATAAAGAGAGAGAATAGAGAGAGAGAATAAAGAGAGAGAATAAAGAGAGAGAATAAAGAGAGAGAGAATAAAGAGAGGGAATAAGGAGAGGGAATAAAGAGACGCTGGTGAGGGAACGAGTGTTTATTGCTGCTATAACGTAAGTGAGAACAGGAACTCACTCATTTCATGAAGAGTAAATGTAACTGTAAAAGGATAAAAAGTAAACATTGCTGTGATGTAAGAGGAATAAAACACTCAGGAGGAAGTGGATCATCTTCAGGATGGTAACAGTGAGTCCGCTTCATCACACCCCCCGCTGCTGGATGTTTTCCTCGGACAGCACACACAGTGAGTTTTTGTGTAACGGTCCTGAGTCTGGCGGAGTTTGTGATGTGAATAAGAGAAGATCAGTTCTGCAGCACAGACACTTACAGTTTCACTTCCACTTCTCACTCTCACTGCTGAGGACTGTGTTCATTTCTCTGTACTGACGTGTGGTTTCTCTCAGAACTCACGCTGAGACTCCACCATACCGTGTGTGTGTGTGTGTGTGTGTGTGTGTGTGTGTGTGTGTGTGTGTGTGTGTGTGTGTGTGTGTGTGTGTGTGTGTGTGTGTGTGATTGACTCAGTTCAGCATGAGGAAACTCCTGACCTTTCACACTCTTTTCTGATAAACAGCTGTTGGAAGTTCTGAGGTTGATTTCAGGTTTATTTGGATCAGGTTCTGGATTTTTCACAGGAAGCTCATTCTGTATAAGGGGTGGATCAAATACGGATTTGGTAAATAAGACATATTTATATATAAATATTATTATGATATAATTCCTGTACAGTTCAGTTTATAGTTTGATTATTTATTAATGTTATGGATCATTTTGTAAATGATGTAAATGATTTTGTAAATTCAATGTAAAATTGAACACTAATCAACAGAACAGAAATAAATAAATAATAAGACGTTAGTTCACTTCGACTGAACTCCTCAGACTGATGAGAAAGATAAACAAACAAACTAACAAACAAATGGATAAATAAAAAACAATAGTAAATAAATAAATAATTCATTTGTGAATAAATGCTAATAACAATTATAAACAAACAAACAAACAAACAAACAAATAAATAATGTGGCAAGAATTTTTCAAGAAGCTACATTTATGGATGAGAAATAAGATTTTATTTCCTAAAAACAAATTAAATATTCCTGTTTTTAAGTTTAGTTCCAGATTATTATTATTATTATTATTATTATTATTATTATTAATAATAATAATAATGTAAAACATTTTTAGAATACATTTTATTTAAGCTTTCAATTAAAACTATTAATTTTTTGTAGAATAGTCTACAGATGGGTTTATAATAATAATAATAATAATAATAATAATAATAATATTTTATGAGTTTTAATTGATTTAATCGCACCAATATTCAATTAAATATTTTTGAGTTAATATGATATTAATATTCATCGCTGCAGCGTAGAGCTCGTGACTTAGTCTTAACAGCCAATCAACGCAAAGGAGGAGGAGGCGGAACTCTAACGAGCCAGTCATAGCGCAGGGGCGGGGTTTGTTTGGCACGAGCGAGAAAAATAAGGCGGAACTAGCGCGCAGAGGCTAACAGACGGAGAAACAATGGCTTTGTTTAGCTAATTTCGGTGAGTGTGTTCTTTATTTAAAGTCTTTTCCTTGTTAAAGGGAAACATTCTGAGCAGATTCAGGAAGGAAATAGGTCTGTGGTGTGTTGATGAATAATAATAAAGCTTGTTAGGTGAGAGATTTTCTTTGTCAGGCTAGTTATTTATTCAGTGGTCAGCTCGAGCCGGCGCACAATCGCGGATATTCAAATCATCGATACCGGAAGTGGTAATGCAGTTGCGGTATATACATCGGTGCCTTTTTGGTCGTTTACTTTCGGTTTGTTGCAGTCCGCTGTGTTTTTGAGGATCGAGCTGCTTTACCGCTGCAGGTTAATCTCCGTCAGGTGTGTGTCCCTGTCCCTGTCCCTGAGCTGAACACCTGAGTCTGAAGTGCTTAAACACTCAAATGTGCTGAAGAGGAAGTCTGCTGTTGACTCCGGCAAAGTGCACTAGATAGGGTGTACAACCTGGAGTCTGTGTGTAGCCTGGAGTCTGTGTGTAGCCTGGAGTCTGTGTGTAGCCTGGAGTTTGTGTGTAGCCTGGAGTTTGTGTGTAGCCTGGAGTCTGTGTGTAGCCTGGAGTCTGTGTGTAGCCTGGAGTCTGTGTGTAGCCTGGAGTCTGTGCCCTAAGCAGGGAACATCCGGGAGATTGGGATGTATTTCAGAAATATATTTTAGGGGGGAAAACTGCATTATATTACTGACAGCATCACATGACACACATTCAGGAACATTCATCTCTGATCACTGAGGTTCATTTGCATTGGAATTTCTTCAGAAATGTGTGTTTATGTATGCAAATGTGGCTTCATTAAAGCTCATTAAATATGCATATTCAAATCTGCATACTCAAAAATCTTGCAATGAAGAATAGTGTAAATCGCAGCTTCCTGCAGGTTTCATCTCCGAGCAAAGTGTGTGTGTGTGTGTGTGTGTGTGTGTGTGTGTGTGTGTGTGTGTGTGTGTGTGAGAGAGAGAGAGAGAGTCAGAGTTATGTTAAAACAGTCACGCTTTATTTCACGTCCTCACTAACAGGCGACATTTGAGTTGAGATTTTCTCAGTTTATTTATGCAAATGATTTATGATAACGCTACAGATGAATTCCTCTGACCAATCACACAGCACCGCCGTCTGTCGTCCCGGAAACATCGACCATTTTGGGAACAAAAGCCGAGGTCTCGTGTTTTTCTCAGTTTAACTACGATAGAAAACACACATTATATTATAAATAGAGTGTGTACATTTTTAGCATTGACCTCATATCAGATCCCAGACAGGCCACGCCCCACAACTCGTGCGCACACAGACACACTCGCACACATTCGCACACACACACTCTCACACAGACATTCACAATGAAAGCGACCGAGTGATTGGTCTCTGGTTAGTGTTCAGGGCTGGGTGTTTATTAATATCACTGCAGATATTGTGTGTGTGTGTGTGTGTGTGTGTGTGTGTGTGTTTCACTTCTGATTTTCCACCATAGAGTTTTAAACTCGTGTTGTTCATGTAAATGTTTTCAGGAACAGGAAACTTCACGGTTCTTCACTCAGGAGCTGTGTGTGTGTGTGTGTGTGTGTGTGTGTGTGTGTGGGCGGGCGGGCGGGCGGGCGGGCAGTTTAGGCCCCTATAATTGTCACCACCTTTCACCCGCTGTGGGCGGGTCTGTCAGTATGTACTGTATCACATTTACATTCATTCGTTTAACGGACGCTTTATCCGAAGCGATTTACAGATGAGGAAGCACCAGCGACGCGATGTATGAAGCGGAGAACAAGACGAGTGGTGCTACTGTACCCGATCTTTAACTGAGCTCCAGAAGAAGCAAAGTGTGTAGAGTAAAGGTGTCAAATTTTAACGGGTTGGTTGGGTGTTGCTGGAAGAGGTGGGTCTTTAGCTGTTTTTTGGGGATGGAGAGAGGTTCTGCGTGTGCGGTATCAGGGGCAGGGCAGTAGGTACTGAGTTCAGTCAGAAGGTTCTGTGGCAGGACATGATTTCAGACGCAGCCAGAACGAGCACTTCATCACCAAACTAACATCTCTCTGTAAAGAGACTTTAACCGTTCATGATCTAATATCATCATATCACACTCAACTGTGAGTGTGTGTGTGTGAGTGTGTGAGTGAGTGTGAGTGAGTGTGAGTGAGTGAGAGTGAGTGAGAGTGAGTGAGAGTGAGTGAGAGTGAGTGAGAGTGTGTGTGAGTGTGTGTGAGTGTGTGTGAGTGTGTGTGAGTGAGAGTGAGTGAGAGTGTGTGTGTGAGTGTGTGTGAGATCGATCAGGAGACCCGTGACACATTGTTATAAAGGTTTATAAAGTGTACAGTCGGGTTGCCAGTTGTGTGATTTTCCTGTGTGATTGAGTTATTTGTGACTTGGTGTTGGGGGTGGAGTTATCCTCAGCTCGGAGTTTTACTCACTGTACTGATACTGCACCGTGTTGATGGTTTGGTCCGGGTCAGTACTGATACTGCACCGTGTTGATGGTTTGGTCCGGGTCAGTACTGATACTGCACCGTGTTGATGGTTTGGTCCGGGTCAGTACTGATACTGCACCGTGTTGATGGTTTGGTCCGGGTCGGTACTGATACTGCACCGTGTTGATGGTTTGGTCCGGGTCGGTACTGATACTGCACCGTGTTGATGGTTTGGTCCGGGTCAGTACTGATACTGCACCGTGTTGATGGTTTGGTCCGGGTCAGTACTGATACTGCACCGTGTTGATGGTTTGGTCCGGGTCAGTACTGATACTGCACTGACACGACTGTCACTCCATGAAACATTACAAAAACCTGCCATTTTAACAGGGGTGTGTAAACTTTTTATATCCACTGTATGATACAGGACTGTCCAGACTAAATCTTTGTGTGTGTGTGTGTGTGTGTGTGTGTGTGTGTGTGTGTGTGTGTGATTGCGTCAGTGTGGTTGGGAACAAAGAGCACTTGAAGAGAGAAGTGCATCATGGGATTGATTTCTGAAAACAGTGTGTGATTAGTGTTAAAGGTCTGAGCGTGTCTCTGCCCGTCATCGGGACAGCGAGTCCTGCAGAGATAACAACCCGAAACAAACCACACAAAAACCTTTATTTAACTTTTATCCGTTTACGGTTATAACTGTACTGAATTAAACCAGTTCACTGCTTCTGTATTCCTGCACCAGGGTTGGAGTTTATACTGGAAATGAACACTGAGGACAGCACTTCTGGGGGAAAGGGGGTGGAGTTAAGAATGGACATAGGGGTGGAGTTACTAGCTCAGTTGAGGTGGGGTTAAAAGCAGAGTTGGGGGTGGAGTTAAGATCTGGATTAGGGGTGGGGTTAAGAGTTGGATTAGGGGTGGGGTTAAGAGCTGGATTAGGGGTGGGGTTAAGAGCTGGATTAGGGGTGGGGTTAAGAGCTGGATTAGGGGTGGGGTTAAGAGCTGGATTAGGGGTGGGGTTAAGAGCTGGATTAGGGGTGGGGTTAAGAGCTGGATTAGGGGTGGGGTTAAGAGTGGATTTATGGGCGGGGCTAATGCTGGGTTATATAAGTGCTTTTGTACCATTTCTGAAGGTTTATTTTGAAAGTTTGATCAGGTCGCTCTGTGAACAATGTTTTCTGATGAAAATTTTCAGTAAAATTCACACCGATCTGATTTTTGTGGCTTTTTTTTCTTTTGTTTTTCCCCCAGAATTCCTTTTGGTCTTGTTGCTTGTTGTTGTAGTGAGGAATGCCGAGCGGTGTGGAGTATGGAGAGCTGGGGGAGAGTCTGCCCGCCATCTCCTCTCTCAACGCCTCCTACTCACAGGTAAGCCCCCTAATCATCATCATCATCATCATCATCATCATCGTGGTTTAACGTTTTATCACCATTCACAGCGCTGTCATAACATCACCTTCATCTGTAACGGATATGGTCCATATCGTGACATATCAACACAATAGACTTTTCTGAGTAGCGTGAGTAGCAGGTTTAACATGTTTAGCGTGAGTGGCGTGTTTAGCGTGAGAAACGTGTTTAGCGTGAGAAACGTGTTTAGCGTGAGAAACGTGAGTAGCGTGTTTAGCGTGAGAAACGTGTTTAGCGTGAGTAACTGATTTGTATCAATTTCATCTGTTGAAATTGTATAGAGCTTTTAATAACGGACATTGTCTCAGAGCAGCTTCACAGAAACACACACACAGGATACAGATGTGTGAATTAATGTAAATGTGTGAATTAATGCCTCTTGAGCGAGCCGGCGGTGACGGTGACGAGGAACAAGTCCCTGCTCAATACTTTACTCAATAAATATTTTAATTCCTTGAATAAAAACCTGATTAATTTATTTAAATCATACAGCTCCAGCGATCTGCTGCCATTTTATTAAAAATAAGTATTGTGATACCTAACCACACGTCCTGTTATACAGTCATTATACAGTATAACTCTGTGTGTGTGTGTGTGTGTGTGTGTGTGTGTGTGTGATATCGGAGCAGGCGTCTCTGTCAGCACACTCGAGTCATTACCTCCCTCTGCCCCCTACTGAGAGGAGAAACATCTCAGACGTCCGCCGCACCTTCTGCCTCTTCGTGACCTTTGACCTCCTCTTCGTCTCTCTGCTCTGGATCATCGAGCTGAACGTGAGTACGCGGCGTATTGCGTATAACAGCGTAGTAACAGTTCAGTGCTAACACGACTTCATGCAGTGTAACACAGATATATCATTACACATGTAGCATGGGGTGTGTGTTCGCTAATAAACGCTACTTCCTGTGTGTGTGTGTGTGTGTGTGTGTGTGTGCGTGTGTGTGTCAGGTTAATAAGAGTATCTGGCTGAATCTGGAGAAGGAAGTCGTTCGCTATGATTTCAGATCCTCCTTCTTTGATATCTTTGTAAGTAGATTTATTGAACCGTTATAAACTTTCTCCTTTTTTATTTTGTTTTGTATTTTTAAATAAAGATGAAAGTTGGAGGTGTTTGTCACAGCTCTGGCAACACTGCAGTTCCCACACGCAGCTCTGGGAATCCCCAGGGGTTATTTATTGGTATATGACCGTGTGACTGATGATGAACTCGAGTGTATGACGGAGTGTTCAAGTCCTCCTGGGAAGTGTTTACGAGTGGGGGCGTGGCCATTACGACCTCGGGTGCGTCCGGGTCACGAGACGGCGTACCTTCTCTTAATTCACTACGGAGAATACGGCGAGGGTTATGATTGTAGAAAATGAAGAATAAGGTATGCGCGTGCGGTGTGTGTATTTCTCTGTTATGTTTGTAATCAGTTATTGAAGCCGCTGTAAACTTTATCCAGACGTATTATATGATGATCGCACCGCGCTGTCCTGTTTTGTGCAGGAAATTAGAGCTCCAGATAACATCTCGAGTTTCCCCACTCGTAATCACGACTCGTGGTGGCGTTGGCGTGCGTCCGACTCGTAAATCCGATCTTTCGGACACTGTAAGTGCGGACCTGATCTGATCTGAACGTGTGTTGTGTAGGAGCTCGGGAACGTACCGTCACGTCACTGCCGAGGTATCGCTCACAAATACACCAAAAGTCATCTTTTACCTCCCAGTAACAACAACAGAGTCGCTCAGCATGTCAGTCTGGAACGAGTGACAGTTGTGGAGGTGTTTTGAACTCTCTGATACAGTGAGGGGAAATAAGTATTTGACCCCCTCTCAGTCAGAAAGATTTCTGGCTCCCAGGTGTCTTTTATACAGGTGACGAGCTGAGATTAGGAGCACACTCTTAAAGGGAGTTCTCCTAATATCAGTTTGTTACCTGTATAAAAGACACCTGTCCACAGAAGCAATCAATCAATCAGATTCCAAACTCTCCACCATGGCCAAGACCA
>NC_030439.2:21415342-21422842 GCF_001660625.3 Ictalurus punctatus
ACAGACAGACAGACGGTGAGACAGACAGACAGACAGACGGTGGGACAGACAGACAGACGGTGGGACAGACAGACAGACGGTGGGACAGACAGACAGACGGTGAGACAGACAGACAGACGGTGAGACAGACAGACAGACGGTGAGACAGACAGACAGACGGTGAGACAGACAGACAGACGGTGGGACAGACAGACAGTTAGACGTGTATGGTTTCGTCCTGATCCGTGATTAAACGTTAAACTCTCGGCACATGCGCACGTGTGAAAATGTAAAAATGGTCCGAGTAACTCGATCCAGACTAATCACAATAACGACCTCATTAATATTCATTAATGAGAGGAAGTGGGCGGCGTCCAGCGTCAAGTTTTGTGATGTCATCAGCAGACGACTTTCCAGTGATGAAGAACGACAGAAAGAAGACTCTCAAAGACACTTAACATATAACACTGTTATTTATTTTTACTGAAAAGTTTACATTTCTATATTATTAATATTATTATTATTATTATTATTATTATTTTTATATATGTTCGTAACGTGTTTAATGAGAGAACAGTGTTAATCCATTATTAATGTGTTAATGAAGCCGGATAGCGGTGTTAATCCTCTCGTCTCCACGTTGTTTCAGCTCTGTAATGTCAAACTCACGTTAATCAGTCGTGTGGGGATTATCTGTGAATAAATATATCTTTATAAGCTTATTAATAAATAAAGGATCAAATACTTAATTATATATCCGTGTGTGTGTGTGTGTGTGTGTGTGTGTGTGTGTGTGTGTGTGTGTGTGTGTGTGTGTGTGTGGGGAGTTCAGTTTAGTATGGATGACTTTATAAACATCTTTATAATGTAATAAAATATTTCCATCACTTTCAGTGTTTGTGTTAAGACGTGCTTACACTCTGGCTCCTGATGCACAGCTTTTTCATTTACGTCATTGTTTACATGCGTAATGTTTACGTCACGGTTTACGTCATTGTTTACCTGCGTAATGTTTACGTCATTGTTTACCTGCGTAATGTTTACGTCATTGTTTACCTGCGTAATGTTTACGTCATTGTTTACATGTGTAATGTTTACGTCATTGTTTACGTGTGTAATGTTTACGTCATTGTTTACGTGTGTAATGTTTACGTCATTGTTTACGTGTGTAATGTTTACGTCGTTGTTTACGGAATTTTTTACATCATTGTTTGCATGCATAATGTTTACGTCATTGTTTACCTGCGTAATGTTTACGTCATTGTTTACCTGCGTAATGTTTACGTCATTGTTTACCTGCGTAATGTTTACGTCATTGTTTACATGTGTAATGTTTACGTCATTGTTTACGTGTGTAATGTTTACGTCATTGTTTACGTGTGTAATGTTTACGTCGTTGTTTACGGAATTTTTTACATCATTGTTTGCATGCATAATGTTTACGTCACTGTTTACGTCATTGTTTACCTGCGTAATGTTTACGTCATTGTTTACCTGCGTAATGTTTACGTCATTGTTTACCTGCGTAATGTTTACGTCATTGTTTACATGTGTAATGTTTACGTCATTGTTTACGTGTGTAATGTTTACGTCGTTGTTTACGGAATTTTTTACATCATTGTTTGCATGCATAATGTTTACGTCACTGTTTACGTCATTGTTTACCTGCGTAATGTTTACGTCATTGTTTACCTGCGTAATGTTTACGTCATTGTTTACCTGCGTAATGTTTACGTCATTGTTTACATGTGTAATGTTTACGTCATTGTTTACGTGTGTAATGTTTACGTCATTGTTTACGTGTGTAATGTTTACGTCATTGTTTACATGCGTAATGTTTACGTCACTGTTTACGTCATTGTTTACCTGCGTAATGTTTACGTCATTGTTTACCTGCGTAATGTTTACGTCATTGTTTACCTGCGTAATGTTTACGTCATTGTTTACATGTGTAATGTTTACGTCATTGTTTACGTGTGTAATGTTTACGTCGTTGTTTACGGAATTTTTTACATCATTGTTTGCATGCATAATGTTTACGTCACTGTTTACTTGCGTAATGTTTACGTCATTGTTTATGTGCGTAATGTTTACGTCACTGTTTACGTCATTGTTTACATGCGTAATCTTTACGTCACTGTTTGTCATTGTTTACGTGCGTAACGTTTACGTCATTGTTTACCTGCGTAATGTTTACGTCATTGTTTACATGTGTAATGTTTACGTCATTGTTTACGTGTGTAATGTTTACGTCATTGTTTACGTGTGTAATGTTTACGTCGTTGTTTACGGAATTTTTTACATCATTGTTTGCATGCATAATGTTTACGTCACTGTTTACGTCATTGTTTACCTGCGTAATGTTTACGTCATTGTTTACCTGCGTAATGTTTACGTCATTGTTTACCTGCGTAATGTTTACGTCATTGTTTACATGTGTAATGTTTACGTCATTGTTTACGTGTGTAATGTTTACGTCATTGTTTACGTGTGTAATGTTTACGTCATTGTTTACCTGCGTAATGTTTACGTCATTGTTTACCTGCGTAATGTTTACGTCATTGTTTACATGTGTAATGTTTACGTCATTGTTTACGTGTGTAATGTTTACGTCATTGTTTACGTGTGTAATGTTTACGTCATTGTTTACATGCGTAATGTTTACGTCACTGTTTACGTCATTGTTTACCTGCGTAATGTTTACGTCATTGTTTACCTGCGTAATGTTTACGTCATTGTTTACCTGCGTAATGTTTACGTCATTGTTTACGTGTGTAATGTTTACGTCATTGTTTACGTGTGTAATGTTTACGTCATTGTTTACGTGTGTAATGTTTACGTCATTGTTTACATGCGTAATGTTTACGTCACTGTTTACGTCATTGTTTACCTGCGTAATGTTTACGTCATTGTTTACCTGCGTAATGTTTACGTCATTGTTTACCTGCGTAATGTTTACGTCATTGTTTACCTGCGTAATGTTTACGTCATTGTTTACATGTGTAATGTTTACGTCATTGTTTACGTGTGTAATGTTTACGTCGTTGTTTACGGAATTTTTTACATCATTGTTTGCATGCATAATGTTTACGTCACTGTTTACTTGCGTAATGTTTACGTCATTGTTTATGTGCGTAATGTTTACGTCACTGTTTACGTCATTGTTTACATGCGTAATCTTTACGTCACTGTTTGTCATTGTTTACGTGCGTAACGTTTACGTCATTGTTTACCTGCGTAATGTTTACGTCATTGTTTACATGTGTAATGTTTACGTCATTGTTTACGTGTGTAATGTTTACGTCATTGTTTACGTGTGTAATGTTTACGTCGTTGTTTACGGAATTTTTTACATCATTGTTTGCATGCATAATGTTTACGTCACTGTTTACGTCATTGTTTACCTGCGTAATGTTTACGTCATTGTTTACCTGCGTAATGTTTACGTCATTGTTTACCTGCGTAATGTTTACGTCATTGTTTACATGTGTAATGTTTACGTCATTGTTTACGTGTGTAATGTTTACGTCATTGTTTACGTGTGTAATGTTTACGTCATTGTTTACATGCGTAATGTTTACGTCACTGTTTACGTCATTGTTTACCTGCGTAATGTTTACGTCATTGTTTACCTGCGTAATGTTTACGTCATTGTTTACCTGCGTAATGTTTACGTCATTGTTTACATGTGTAATGTTTACGTCATTGTTTACGTGTGTAATGTTTACGCCATTGTTTACCTGCGTAATGTTTACGCCATTGTTTACGTGTGTAATGTTTACGCCATTGTTTACGTGTGTAATGTTTACGCCATTGTTTACGTGTGTAATGTTTACGTCATTGTTTACCTGCGTAATGTTTACGTCATTGTTTACCTGCGTAATGTTTACGCCATTGTTTACGTGTGTAATGTTTACGCCATTGTTTACGTGTGTAATGTTTACGTCATTGTTTACGTGTGTAATGTTTACGTCATTGTTTACCTGCGTAATGTTTACGCCATTGTTTACGTGTGTAATGTTTACGCCATTGTTTACGTGTGTAATGTTTACGTCATTGTTTACCTGCGTAATGTTTACGTCATTGTTTACCTGCGTAATGTTTACGTCATTGTTTACGTGTGTAATGTTTACGTCATTGTTTACGTGTGTAATGTTTACGTCATTGTTTACGTGTGTAATGTTTACGTCACTGTTTACGTCATTGTTTACCTGCGTAATGTTTACATCATTGTTTACCTGCGTAATGTTTACGTCATTGTTTACCTGCGTAATGTTTACGTCATTGTTTACATGTGTAATGTTTACGTCATTGTTTACGTGTGTAATGTTTACGTCATTGTTTACGTGTGTAATGTTTACGTCGTTGTTTACGGAATTTTTTACATCATTGTTTGCATGCATAATGTTTACGTCACGGTTTACTTGCGTAATGTTTACGTCATTGTTTATGTGCGTAATGTTTACGTCACTGTTTACGTCATTGTTTACATGCGTAATCTTTACGTCACTGTTTGTCATTGTTTACGTGCGTAACGTTTACGTCATTGTTTACCTGTGTAATGTTTACGTCATTGTTTACCTGCGTAATGTTTACGTCATTGTTTACCTGCGTAATGTTTACGTCATTGTTTACCTGCGTAATGTTTACGTCATTGTTTACGTGCGTAATGTTTGTCATTGTTTACGTGCGTAATGTTTGTCATTGTTTACGTGCGTAATGTTTGTCATTGTTTACGTACGTAATGTTTACGCCATTGTTTACCTGCGTAATGTTTACGTCATTGTTTACCTGCGTAATGTTTACGTCATTGTTTACGTGCGTAATGTTTGTCATTGTTTACGTGCGTAATGTTTGTCATTGTTTACCTGTGTAATGTTTACGCCATTGTTTACGTACGTAATGTTTACGCCATTGTTTACGTGTGTAATGTTTACGTCATTGTTTACCTGCGTAATGTTTACGTCGTTGTTTACGTAATTTTTTACATCATTGTTTGCGTGCATAATGTTTACGCCATTGTTTACGTACGTAATGTTTACGTCATTGTTTACCTGCGTAATGTTTACGTCGTTGTTTACGTAATTTTTTACATCATTGTTTGCGTGCATAATGTTTACGTCACGGTTTACTTGCGTAATGTTTACGTCATTGTTTACGTGCGCAATGTTTACATCACTGTTTACGTACGTAATGTTTACGTACGTAATGTTTACGTCATTGTTTACGTCATTTTTTTACGTCATTGTTTATGTGCGAAATGTTTACGTCATTGTTTGCGTCATTGTTTATGAGCGAAATGTTTACGTCATTGTTTATGAGCGAAATGTTTACGTCATTCTTTATGAGCGAAATGTTTACGTCATTGTTTACGTCATTGTTTATGAGCGAAATGTTTACGTCATTGTTTGCGTCATTGTTTATGAGCGAAATGTTTACGTCATTGTTTATGAGCGAAATGTTTACGTCATTGTTTGCGTCATTGTTTATGAGCGAAATGTTTACGTCATTGTTTATGAGTGAAATGTTTACGTCATTGTTTATGAGTGAAATGTTTACGTCATTGTTTATGAGCGAAATGTTTACGTCATTGTTTACGTCATTGTTTATGAGCGAAATGTTTACGTCATTGTTTGCGTGAGTAATGTTTACGTCATTTTTTACGTCATTTATTTGCCTGCGTAACTTTTAGGTCATTGTTTAAGTCGTTGTTTATGTATGTGACGTTTAGGTCGTTTCACCACTGAAATGTGCTCTCAGCAATGTGGCGACATGTCCGCAGCAGCAGTGTGATAGAACACAATCGTTACCGTAGACAAAACTGTAGCATTTTCATAGAGTTTCCTCCTAATATGCTACGCGTCTGTGAAAACATGACGTAGTTATACGGCGCCGTGAGGAGGAAGTGATTGAGTGCCGTTCTGATAAACGCCGTGTCGCTGAACTCCACTCGCTCGAGTCGTGTGGAACACGCTGTTTTCTGAATGAACAGGGACACGGTTATGTTCTTGCCAGCGTTTTCAGATGATAACTTCAGAATTCATTTTAATAAATCATGTAGATGCGACTCAAAAGGCCAAATATAAGTTTGAGATTTAGAACCTAGTCTGAACGTGTCCCGTATCGGAGGTGAAAAATCCGATTTGAGCGGTTTACGGGACAGTATCGGACTTGTGTCAGAAACACATCTGAATTATCTGCTCAGATTATTAAAGTGTCTGATGAGGATGAGGATGAGGATGATGATGATAAGTCCTCGCTGTCTCGGAGTAATTTCGGTCAGTACACCTGAGTAAGCAGTACTGCGGGCTCAGTTCAGTCTGTAACACACACCTCATGATCTCTTGTGATAATATTGCGTCTGTGAGCAGAATGTAACTGGTGTGGTCCAATCCTGAAACCGATTACTCGCCCCCGCTCCATCAGCTACACAACCACCGGAAGACCCGGAGACGTCTCGGTGTTGCGCGCTGTAGTGCTCGTAAACCACGTGGAAGGTGTTTTAGTGATTTGGTCCGAGGAGTCCGTTTCCGAGTCAGACTGAACCGCTCTGAACATCTGTTCTTTGATGTTATTGCATCACCACCTCCAAGAGCCAATCACGTTCAATATGCAAATGCAGGCTGGTTTATTCGAGGGGCATTACTAATTTGCATATTCATACAATCTGGATTTCTTGATGAAGGTAAACGTGTCGCCACATTTGATGTCGATGAGGTTTTTATTTTAAACTCCACGTCAGGGATTAAATACTAAATACAAAAATCTACTGAGATCATACGCACGAAAATCTCTCTAACAGAGCGGAGTGTACGAGTCCGAGACCAGGGAAAGCTGCCGGGGTTTTATTTCAATTGTGTATGTGCACGTGTGTGTGTGTGTGTGTGTGTGTGTGTGTGTGTGTGTGTGTGTTACGAGTGTCCGGCCCACGTCTCACTCTGCACTGATGACACAGAGGAGGCTTTGATTATCATCACGTCACCAGCGATACAGACACGAGAGACTAAACTGAGAAATGTAGGAGTCATGAAACAGAGGGTGCATTGATAGATACACACACACACACACACACACACACACACACACACACAGAGAACCCGAGGGATGGGTGTACGAGTCCGTGATTTATTTATTTATTTATCTCATGTGTCTTTATCTGTCATGTCTGTGGTTTATTTGTATGTTTTTTTTTTTTATACCATTTTTAACATCCTACTTTGTTATGCACTGTTTGTGTGTGTGTGTGTGTGTGTGTGTGTGTGTTTTGTTTTATTGCACATATGAACTCTTTATTAACCCTTTTATTACACTTTATGATTGATGTGCATTAATAAAACACGACGCTGCATGAACGTATTAAACGATGATCACGTGCCATAAACGTAAACCGCTGTGTGGTTCAAAAAAAGAGAAAGAAATCTAATCGTTATTTCTCTGGTGTGTGTGTGTGTGCGTGCGTGCGTGCGTGCGTGCGTGTGTGTGTGCGTGTGCGTGTGAAGCGTACCTGGCAGCGGTGAACGC